>NC_041338.1:6418259-6718259 GCF_004354835.1 Perca flavescens | reverse complement strand
GTTTTGGCCACTTCAGAGCACGCAGTGAAAACGAGCTGTATACGCAACACTGACATAATATATCACCTGTTAAGTTGATACGTGATAGCAAGCCTTTTAGCTTTTAAATGTCCTGCTAAACTGCTTCTAGTTGGCTTTAGTCTTCTGTAACTCCTGAGGAAAACACATTTTTCAGCTTAATGCCCCACGATGTTAACCAGGCACTTTGTCTGTCGGCCGTTGTGTTTTAGAACATTTCGGAAAACGATGACTATGAGAGTGAACCAAAACATTAACTTTTTTTTTCTTCAATGAAATATTAATTTCATTCACGTGTCAGGGTGGTGGTAATTTTAATAACTTTAATAACATATACTGTTAATTAGTTTAGAGCAATGTATTTTTCATGAACTGATCATGTTTTATGTTTAAAATGCACCTGAAAAGGTGGCCAGGTTGCATCAGTGGTTACAGCAGGCGCACATACTGTATACTGAGAGGTTTATGCCTCGATGCAGTGGTCCGGGGTTCGAGTCTGAGCTGAGACGATTTCCTGCGTGTCTTCCCCCTTTCTCACCTAGATGTCCTGTCGATTAAAGGCGGAAAAAGTTTAGTAAAAAATTTTAAATATGACAGTTTAGTAAGTAGGCCTATCTGAAAGAATGCTACGAGAGTACAGTATTATATCCATCAGTGCCAACTTCAATCAAGTTTCAGGATTTTTCTACATCTTTTGTCTGCATTCTAGCTCAGCTTATTTCAGTGGCTCAGTGTTAACCAAAGTCATAACTCCACAAACACATCATATGTTTACCTCATGTTTCATGAAGCTTTTATTTGTACAATAGCATAAGATACAAAGAGTCGGATCACATATCATACAGATGTTTCAATGTAGTAAATACATGTGTACTACCTCATCCAAAAAGGTAGTCCTACTGATGAATGGGACATTAAAGCCGGGACTAGATGATGACAGATCCAGACAGCAGGAAACCAGCCACACGGGAAGGTTTCACCCATTCAATCTCTAAATCCCAGCAATGAATCAGATTGCTGATTTTTTTTCCTACAGAATCAGATTCATATGAGTCACCACACGTTTGCTGGCAGATGTGTTCACTAAGCAGCCTTTAATCCTACTTGACACTTCATATTTGAGCATACTAGCACGACAGCCGACAGAGGTATGAGTGTTAGCGTTGCAATCCACGGCGACGGTCTGATATGTTTGACTGCTGCTAAAGAGCTGTTTCTGTTCAATGCAGACCAGTGAGCTGACAGAAGAGCCACCTGAGGCTGTCCCCACCTCAGCCTCAAACAGCACAGCCCGCTGGCAACAGTCGCAGGCCGTGTCACTCTGCCAACGGCCTGACGGGCAGTATTGTTGCTCACTGAGTGAAAGTTCTGTCCCTGCTGCAGAAACCTATTCTCCATTACTAGAGTGACACCGGGCTGCAGCCAACTTAAAGCGTAACTGCCAAAATGCAACCTAGGGTCTTTTTGTTAATGTACCCGAGTCAAACTTTCGTTTAAAAGCACATTTTGGACGGAAGCACCACTTTTAAGATTGACCGTATTTTCGTTTTTTCGGTCAAATGGCCTTTTGAATGGGAGAGCTATGGGCACTACTATGATAGCATCAAAATCGCTATTTTTAAAACACTAAGAAGGCTTGACAAAACATTAAAGGTCCCATGACATGGTGCTCTTTTGATGCTTTTATATAGACCTTAGTGGTCCCCTAATACTGTATCTGAAGTCTCTTTTATATAGACCTTAGTGGTCCCCTAATACTGTATCTGAAGTCTCTTTTATATAGACCTTAGTGGTCCCCTAATACTGTATCTGAAATCTCTTTCCCAAAATTCAGCCTTGGTGCAGAATTACAGCCACTAGAGACAGTCCCACAATGAGCTTTCCTTAGGATGTGCCATTTCTGTGTCTGTAGCTATTGAGGAAGAGGAGCAACTGCCACTTTGCTCCTTTGAAAGCCATGATGTCTCTCTCATGGGTGGGACAAATTCTCTGGGCGGGCAAAGCAGAGAAAGGGGAGGTAACCTTGCTCCTTATGACCTCATAAGGAGAAGATTCCAGATCGGCCCATCTGAGCTTTCATTTTCTCAAAGGCAGAGCAGGATACCCAGGGCTCGGTTTACACCTATCACCATTTCTAGCCACTGGGGGACCATAGGCAGGCTGGGGGAAAGCATATTAATGTTAAAAAAACCTCATAAAGTGAACTTTTCATGCCATGGGACCTTTAAACTTTGCTCCAAGTATCACCAGGGGCTCTGCACATAAACTCCAGCATTGAGAACATTGTTTAGGTACACTTACTAAAAAGAAAGGTGTCACTAACCGATGCGAGTCGAGTGCAGATGTGAGTTGCGCATGCGTCACTTTGCGACAATGACCAGATTTCACGCAGATCTGATTTGCTGTTAGCCACAGAATAATGGGATAGGTACATCACATAGCAGTAATTTATTATTTAGCGTAAGACATCGCATTTTCACGGCATGATCCCTGATGTCAGCGCTAGATTAGAGGCTGAAGTAGCTGACAAGAACCAGCTAACGAGAGACTTCTGTAAAAAATGGACCTACATAATCAAGTTCGTTCACTGCTGGCTGCAAGTTAGCAATCAAACACAACAAGGGCTGTCACTTGAATGGCGTTTTGAGCTAACGTTAGCGATCCAACAATCATAGATAGCTAAAACGTTCACCGGATCCGTAACCCTTGGCGTTATGCCGTAAACCGTTTAAATCTGAGCATGCGCAACTCACATCTGCACTCGACTCACATCGGGTTGTCGGTAGACGATCACACGATCCGTTCTGCCTGCACGATCCGTTCTGCGCATGCGCGATCCGTTCTGCACATGCACAAAATGTTCGCGCAAGCGCTGTTGTACGAGGATCCACGACACCGCACGATCTGTTCCACGCTTCCGGTCGACAGCAAAGCTAACGTTAGTTTAGCTAACAGCTAATTTGGCTAACTGCTAGCTGAGACAGCATGTAATAACTTTAAAAGACCCTCAAAATAAAACTTGAAAATAAACGTTAACATGTATAACAGCTGTTATGTCAGTTCTATTTTACTTGTGCTCATTTAAAATACAATCACTCAGTATTTGTCTTTATTGTTATTCCTGTGAAGTCTTAATGTAGCTGTAGCCTGCTTGTTCCATTAAGTATGACTTAATGTTATTTTAGACTGAATCTAGCTGTCAGCTAGCGGTTAGCTGAATTAGCTGTTAGCTAAACTAAAGTTAGCTTCCCGGTGGAGGCTAGCCATAGGCTAGCGTGGAACAGATCGTGCAGGTCGTATCCTTGGTAAAACAGTATTATCTTGCGCATTCGCAGAACGGATCGTGCAAGCAGAACGGATCGTGTACCGACAGTGACAAAGGTTTTGAACAACTCACTGTAGCGGTTGGCATTTCCGCTCGCCGCCATCTAGCCAGTGAAAAAGTGTCGATCTCCGAATGCAACGTTAACAGGGAGGAGAGTAAAGATGGAAAGCTCCTAAAGCTTAGTTCCATGTAAATGCGCAGATAAGTCGTTTTGTCGTTAGGGAAAAACAATATTGACCTAGTAGTACCTCTATAAGAATAATATCTCCTTCTATGGAGTCCGTTCATCCGCATTCGGAGATTGACACTTTTTGATTCGGAGATCGACACTTTTTGACTGGCGAGATGGCGGATAGCGTAAATAACAACAGCTAAAGTGGTTCAAAATCTTTTTTAGTAAACTCTGTGTACACAAACAATGTTGGAGTTCACGCCGGTGATACTTGGAGCAAAGTTTCATGTCGTGTCGAGCCTTCTTAGTGGTTTAAAAATGTTGATTTTGATGCGATGATAGTAGGCTAGTGCTCCTAGCTCTCCCATTCAAAAGACCATTTGACCGAAAATACGGTCAATCTTAAAAGTGGCGCTTCCTTCCTAATTGTGCTTTTAAACAAAAGTTTGACTCGGGTACATTCACAAAAAGACCCTAGGTTGCATTTTGGCGAGAGTTACGCTTTAACCATAGCAACTGGAGAAAAAAAAAACGTTGAGGAGATGTGCGTGCTATAAAAATTATTCTCACACACTGATATTACTTTTTGTTACGGCTGGAGATGGAGCGTTTTTCCTCCTGCCAGACAACTGCAAATTGATCCAATTTTCCATTAACTCTAGCTCAGTAATAAGGTTCTGATTAATATGTTATAAAGTAATAAAGCCTTAAGTAGGCTACCACAGCTAGAAGAAAAAAACAAAACAATTTGCCCTTAATATACGCTTTGGCATTTTGGGAAAGAAAACGCTGATTTGTTTTCTTGCTGAGTTAGGTGAATAGATCGATACCACTCATGCGTGCATGATCTCACCGTACTCCTATAAAAGGTTGTTTCCCAAAAGTGTCAAACTATTCCTTTAAATGTAGATGCACGTAAGGGTTTGAGATGCTTCCAGATATTCTCCCTCTGACATAAACACATCAGAATCCACTCCCCCCCTCCCCCCCCAAGCTGAGCAGGTGTGCTTTCAGACTGTGCTCATTTCCACAAAAACGTTGTTCTAATTACCCCATCAAATATTCAATTTAATGAGCCTCCTTTTCTATCCAGGAAGATGATGGTAACCTCCAGTGGTTGGTGTCTGCTGCTTTGTGCGGTCGTACAAGGCTCCGCAACACATTTTCAGGTAATCACTATAATGTGTATAATAGTGTTTTTGGCTTTACCGAAATATACCTCAGCACAGAGTGTGTGAGACAAAACGGTGTAAAAAAAAATTGTCCTGAAATTCCACCGGCAGCAAAGTAGAACAGCTTTTAGTCTGGGGATGTCTAGTTTAAGTTGTGACAGAAACTCAAATACTCGAGTCAGCTTTCATGTGACTTGTTTCTGTCGGTGTTACCAGAGGACTGAACCACACGTTCAGATTTCACCTGAGAGAACATGCCGCTCCCCGGACATCAGACTGTCGCAATGAAGGACCGCATTTCCCAAAATGCTCCCAACCGGTGCAGCTCTGTATTTCGTGATAGATGTTCCTGACACGGTCACAGTCACAGCGCAGACGTTGACCTGAAAACTGGAGAGAATGAACTCCAGAAGACAACAAAAATAATAATGTGTGTATTGGGTCAACGTCGGGAGGAAAAGGCCTACTTTGGGTTGGAGATGCTACAGGGAACACTATCAGATCTGTGTCATGTGCTGTAAAACCTCCACTCTAATTTAAACTAGCACAGCAGAGAGGGATCACCCTGCCCCCCCACCCCCGTCTATCTGATCCCAATGTTCTGGTTTACAACTGTGCCAAATTGAGGAGGCCGATAACAGTTTCCGTGCTGGAACGGTGGTCTCGCAGTCGGCTATTAAGACTTTTCCCTCACGCTGCAGGCTGCAAGGATGTGATAGGAAATGTGTTATTCTGCTGCCGGAGACTCCAAAACTATTTTACACATTCATTTTGAAGTCGGAGGGAGCATCTTGGGAAACAATCATCAATAACGCAGGGACCGCAGCAGCTGACAACTCCAATAAAACACCGAACCACGAAAAGCAAGCGTCACACTCCGATATGTCAAAACCTTCAGATGCTTTGTCATCTTCACCGTCTCTTCTACGGCCGCCGTGTTGATGGGAACAGATACAGAGAAACAGGGACAGGCACCTGCAACCCCGTGGGCTGTAATCAAGCAGATGGCCCTTTCCAGCCATTCTTCACGATGCAATCTAGAAAAGCAAGAAATGCCTCAAAAGTATGCGCTTTATGTTCAATAAACTTGTCCTGATGTCCTAATATGAATTCACAGCAAGTCCCACTGCATCGCCGCTTTACATGCTCTCCTTTAGCAGACAATGTGAGTGCCCAAAGCAGTAAGAAGTGAAGAGCGGGTGGTGTTTGTACCTCGATCAGAAGGCAGAGTGTGTTTTCATGTAGGTGTGTGTGTGTGTGTGTGTGTGTGTGTGTTTGTGTGTGCAGCTCAGAAGGCACAGCTCTCAGCCAAAAGACATGTTAAGTATGTAAGTGTGTACTTGGGACTAAAAAAGAAAGCAAAGGTAGCATGGCGTGTGTGGCCGATGAAGCAGCTGTAGGCGAGATACGTCCAGCAGCAGGACAAGGCACGGAAGCATGAGCGTGTGTGTGTGTGTGTGTGTGTGTGTGTGTGTGTGTGTGTGCGTGCTCGTGTGTGACAGAGAGAGAGAAAACACAAACAATGTGTCCAGTTTCAGCCGCACTGACTCTTAAAGTGAGCCAGCACAACTCTACAGCGTCCTATAAAATCTGTTATGTGCAATGTAGGACAAAAACATTGAAGGCATATAACGTAGAATGGTAATACATGAGAGTCACATGTGGTTACACGATAATCCTCCAAAGATAATACACAAGATAGATAGACACTAATACACCAACAGAACTGATATCAGAGGAGGCACAGTTCTTCGCATCGCCTGCTGGGGGCGGTATGGCACCCCAACCCTCCTCACTTTGTGTGTGTGTGTGTGTGTGTGTCTACCTCAAACCTTTCTCAGCAGGAGCAATGGTTGAACATGTAAAAAATTATACTTAATAAGAATGAGCTTCATACTGCCATGTGGTTGAATCCTACACAGCTTCTATTCACAAATGTAGCTATCTTTCTAACCATTTTTTGGAGGTGGCAGATTAGGTTTTTGAGTCACTAAAACAATACACCACCCTTTCACATAGTTTTAAAGGAACATTAAAGGCCCTTTTCTGGACGTTCTTCTTACTGTGAGTCCTTGGATCCTTAATGCAAACACACTGGGTTAGTTCCGTTAAGAGACTTTTGTATTTTATGTTTTTGTCTGTGCTCTTTGTGTTGTTTTGAAGTGGGCGGTGGCTCAGATGGAGAAAATAAAAGTGACGTCACGTCTTTCCGTGCACTAATCAAACTGTTTGCGGTTTTTTGAATCTGGTAACATTTGGTGGGCCGTTTGCTCGTGTGGCCATGTCAAACTGATCCAAACCACAGCCACACAGTCCTGATAAGACAAATTAGAGTTTCTAAGTGTTAAACTCGAAATAAATAATAGCTAAGAATGTTTTCGTCCCCCCCCCCCCAAACGTAATGGTGCTCTGTGGAGTTTCTGTTTACATTCACATTTTGTGTATCCATGAGCTCCAACAAATACTTACTACTCTTTAACTGACATAAATACTAAATAGAGTACAGTCTGGGAAGTGGCTTTTAGAAGCCAGAGCTCTAAGCACAACATGAAGCAACTGTTGAGTCACTAATACTGACCAACGATCATTCAAACCCATGCAAACATTAGTTTGGTGTAACGGGGCAGTACAAATATTACTTCTCACATCTTGAAAGAGGCCAGCGTAGGAAGCCTGAGTACTCTTCTCATCAGCCACTAGCTACTTCTTGATAAACACATCTCCGTAACGGCATCTTTGGATGGATTTACAGCCTCCAAACAAATACTTTCATTTTCCTTCCTCTCCGTGGCACACGTGTTCGGTTTTCCACAGACGTTTCCCCGTTTTTCGATATGGTCTAGCAGCACTTCCGTGACTGGTATTTATTGTGCCTCCTTTGTTAAAGATGTACATAACTTACAATGGAGGCTATACATTTTTAAATAGGCATTATTTGAGGATACCAAATCATGATAAAAGCCATTAGTGTGCCATCTGGGCAGGAAAGAAAATGCAATCTGAGCCAACAGTATAAATCCAGCCAAAGTTTAAACCCAAATCTAAACAGTAAATAAAACTAACAAATTAAATCTGCAGTGTGCAGGGGGATATGCCATCAACATGAATCAGAACAGGACGTGCAGTGTATGTGCTACGGAGGTCTAAGGCGTCTGGTGGCTCCACCCCCTCCAGACATAGCTGAAGTTATAATCGGCTGAGCGGAGACCGGGGCTAGTGGTTAATGAAGCCGAGCTGCTGACAGGTTAAAGAATTCCCAGATCCATTGGGGGGTTTCTTTCACCCCATCATATGGGCTTAATCTGGGTCGAAATGCTCCTGACAGTCTCCAGCTCCACTGGGATCCAGGAGTCAGGTCTGTGAAAGGGAAAAGAAGCAGAGCAAGGTCCCTCTTTGTATTTTGTCCTTTCAAAAAACCAAAATTGGTGAACCCAGTCCAGTGTGTGTAGAAGCGTGAGTTTGTGAAGCAAGGTCTTTCTGTTTCATCCTTTAAAAAACACTGGAGCAAAAGACGTATTTCTCATGCTGCCTTAGTCAGACTGGTTCTTCATGCCCCAGCTCTCCCAAATTAGAGCCTGACAGACCACATGGGGATGAAACTCCGGTCCAGAAACCAGCGTGCCTCCATCCAAACACGAGATCCCAGGAGACTGCCTTTTGGCCTCATTAAGAGTCTCATGCAGTCAAACCAACACCCTCCCAGAACACTTCTCCCCGGGTCTGGGAATGCAGCCTGGCCTGTGGCTGTCCGTGGTGTTTAAAACCCGATTAGCTGGCTCTACAAGGAGCTGAAGCTCATGTTGCAGCCATCTCTCGGAGTCAGAATGGCCAAAAGGCAAAAGCCTTGATCATATTTCCGTGAGTGTGCTGCAAGGTGTCCAGGCCTTGCTGAGCCTGGTAAGGCCCAGCAGGGTTCAGAGGACAGTCATACGATATATAAACTCGCGGCAATTGCACAGCTATTGTCTCATAACCAGCCGTTTTACAATGTCCTTGTAACGCCGTCTTGTGAGGCTGAGATCACATGAAGAGGAGTGACGACAGTGAAAAGTGGCAATTGACGTTTGGCCTCGTATAGGACTTGAGAAGGAAAAATTATTTCTCAATAAACTCGTGGCCCGGGGTTCTGTAAGATTAGTCCTCAAGTCTCAAAATGTCACAACGGCTTCAGATCCATGGTTTGTGTCCGTAGTGGCAAACTTGTCTGCAGGCCTGCAGCACGGCGCCTCGTGCTCAGAGGGTAAGAACTGTAATTTTCATAACACGCACTTTGTTACTGTAGAACAATAGTCTCCTGGATGCTGACGGTGCTGTTTCTGTGGCCTTTTCAGTACGCAGCATACTGTGTGTTTGTTAACGGATGAGTGTTACACACTCATCCAAGGCGAGTCCGGAAGTAGGACTCTTGCACGTGAGATCTTTCCCTCTCTGGCTCTCTCCCTGCGCTGTACACAGTCAAAGTCAGTATTTGTGGTGATCGGGCTGAGTTTTCCTGCTGTCCAGCCTTCGCTTGAGTTGAGATCTGTGGTCTTGCGCTGGTCGAAAACTACTAAGAGCCAATTACTATAGTGTGAAATGTAAGGCTCAACTTCCAGTGTTCGGTCAGTCCTAGGTGAGCAGAACTACATTTGGATCTACATGTTCCCCGTTCCTGGTTCCTAAGAGTCTACACCATGTTCTCCGATGAGAGCCTCAACTGGTGGCTGACTTCTCAATATGAGGGAAAGTGAATGGAATAACATTGTTTGGTATGTGACCGTTACAGCTCGCCTTCTGTACTGTAAGCCAAATCGGGAACCCAAACTGGAGCAGGTGAGTGAAAGCGAGAATATCTAACACGTTTTGAAGCAGCCTCTATAGTGTCTGTTGCCGTACCAGTGTTGGACCATTAGATCCACAGGGTGATTTGCTGCTTATTTCCCGGGGAATACAGTGATCTTGCCAGCCTTCGCCAGCAGCTGGATGATCTGGGCTTCGTAGTCGGCGTCGTGGACGCCGGTCTTCCTGAACTCTCCGGAGTAGCGGTTCTCCTCCCAGTAGTGGTGCCAGTTTCCCCTGCTGTCTGCCCCGAAACCAAACACGTTCACCTAGAGCAGAGTCGAAGAGCAAGTGTGTGATTACAAATGTGTAGCTATCCAGGATGAATATGATGGATTTAAGGCTGATTTATACTTCTGCGTAAAATCCACGCCGTTGCTACGCACGTAGACACGTGAAGACAAAAACCTACACCGGACCCTACGCCGTAGCCTGATGTGCACCTCTCGGGAAATGTAACTACACGTCACAGCGACGCACGTCACTCGGCCATGGATTGGTAGTGTTGCATTTCCCCCCCGACTCATTTCCTGGTGCTCCTTATACATAAACTAGGGCTGGGTACCAAATTCAATACTTTTTAGGCCCCGACCGAATTGCCTCTAAAGTATTGAGTATCGAAAAAATGCCTCGTCATTCAATACCCAATTTCAATACCTATAATGAGCAAATCTCATCAGCGTCAGTGAGCCAATAAGCACGCAGAATGTTTCTACCGGGACCGAATAATGTTTGTGATTGGCTGTCTAACCATACACGCAGGAAAAACTCTACGTTAGACTCAGAGACAGGGCTCACGTAGTAGGAACTGAAAAATAAATAAAGATTTGTGCCGTAATGCATAATGTTGTAATTTCTTTTTGTTTTACACAATTGGTATCGGAAAAAGTTTAGGAACCGGTATCAAAGTCACAGTATTGGTATCAGTACCGGTATGGAACATTTTTGAACGACACCGAGCCCTACCATACACAACATGAAATCAAGGAGAGGGTTAACTTTTCCTGCTAAAGATTTCTCGGTACTCTCACTGATCCCTCGCTCTACCACACACTCCCCACACACACACACACACATGCCGGCTCGACGCACACACCAACGCACAAGTATAAACTTCAGGCCACTTACGTAGGCTATGGCGAAAGCTCTGTGTGGAGCCTCCGCAGAACCATAAAACATCCTTTACAGTATGTGGTTATGTGAAAGCGGAGAGAGAAAGAAACTGACCTCGTCACAGACATGCAGGGCAAAGAAGAGTACGAGCATGCCAGTGGAGGGGTAGCGGCCATTATGTCTGGTCCAACGGTCGTGGATGTATTTAAAGAATGCCGGGTTGAAGATCTGGACCTGGGTGGAGGACAGAAACGCTCAGAAAGGGAAATACTGTAACATACTGTCTAGGGCTGCTCCCTCTTAGTCGATTAGTCGACTAATCGGTCGTTTTGGTCTTAGTCAACTTAGATTTATTTAGTCGATTAGTCATGTTTGATGCTTTTTTTCATGCTGAATGACTTATTTCCAAGAAATATACGGGCACATCTCTGGTAAACACAAGAGTTAAAGTGGTGCTTTTGCATGATTAAATCAACTAATCGATTAGTCGATACAGTTGAATGAGTGTTAGTCGACTAAGAATTTCTTCAATCGAGCACAGCCCCATTACTGTCTACTTGCTGTACATTTTTTACTAAGAATCAAAACCAAACATAAATAAATACTGATACATACTAAATACTAAATATTATATTTCCACTATTATTTAGCACTTTGGGACTTTATTCTCTTTCATATATTGTAACTATATGTCATTCATGTTCTATTTTACTATGGTTTTGAGTATGATGTCACTTCTTGCCTTTGTCCTATATATTTCCTGTTTGTGTCTCATTTCCGGGCCACGTTCAGTACCCGAAAAAACGTAGCAACAACATTTTATATATACTGAAATGGGGGTGCATTGAACACCCTGTTGTGTGTGCCAGCGCTCTGCCTTTGAATTACCACGTGTTTACAGACACGTCTCTGCTGATTGGCTCTCACCTATGACACAGCCAATAAACGAGAGACACACCCACCAAACGAGAGAGAAAATATCTCAAAGCAGTGGCACACCGGGTGCCTGGGTAGCTCACCTGGTAGAGCAGGCGGCCGCATATAGAGGTTTACTCCTCGACACCGCGGCCGCAGGTTCGACTCCGAGCTGTGGCCCTTTGCTGCATGTCAATTACCCTCTCTCCTCCCCCCTTTCATTTCTTCAGCTGTCCTATATAAATAAAGGCCTAAAATGGCCAAATAATCGTAAAAATAAAAAAAAAGAGCAGTTGCACACCGTTGCGAGGAAACCCTAGCAAACCGTTTTGAGATTGAACGTGCCCCTGGTTAGTCACCCTGAAAACGGGCTGTGTGCTGCAACCCGTTGGTGGGTTTTAAGCCGTATCAATAAAGGCTTTTTAACCTTTTTCTTCGACAAGAGGGCCTTGGTTTTCACACTGTTCTGATGCTATTAGATCACCCCTGCACAAAAGAGCACCTTGCTAGATTTTTTCCAAACGCCACTAAAAAGAAGCGCTCCTTTTCTCGGTCTTCCCAAACATAATGTATTTCTTCTAAAGGAAAAAAACTTTCTTTTCACACTTGTTTATCAGGAAGGATCCACAGTCTTCTATTCAGAAAGAGCCACAAAATGGGGGATTGTTTTGTTGGGTTTGTTTTTCCATATATTCCTAGTTTATGTATAGTTAAATCCAAGTTCCATTTCAATTTACATTTCACAATTCATTTTCACTCAGATCATGTAAACATTAATAAAGGAAAGATAACCTTGTGCAAACCACAGCCGCTGCATATTCAAAAGGTCCAACCGAACAACGGAAGATTTTGCAACATTCAATTTGAATACTCCCTGAGGTTGTGATTGCTGTGAGAGATTACTGTAAAAGCACGGTTAACCTGATGAACGGTAATTACAAATGTGTCATCTACCTCCAGGTGATGCTCAGCCCCAACAAACAGGGCTTTAGGCTACGCTGAGTCTTTTTTTAAATTGATATATTTAGGCCGGCACCAAGACGCTGTGTCTCTGACCCGGCCAAGATATTTACAGTCTTCACATGCCGGGGATTAGCATGAGTTTATTTATTTTCACGGATTACAGAGCGAGCAAAAGATTATTAAAAACAAAGGGAAGGTTTATAATCTAACTGTAATCCCTCATCAACAATGGGGAGGGGATGATATAATTGCAGCAAAGCGGGGTCACTCTGTGTGTGTGTGGCTGCAGAATGTGTATGTGTTGGCGTATTACTGTCAGTGTGTGAAAATGGGCAAAGGTTTAAGCAAATGGAAGTTAAAAATACACACCTTGTCCTTATCTACGCGGAGGAACTGCTTCACTGGAGCGTAGGTACTGAGAGAGAGAGAGAAATTGATTAAACCCATTCAATCAGCACTTTATGTGATTGCGGCAGCTATGAATTCTGGATGATTGACAGTTGACAGATTGTTCCAGTCCAGCAACTGTCTGGCTTCTCACAATTGTGTGTGTGTGTGTGTGTGTGTGTCTCTTCTTACAATCGAATCGTGCCAGTGGACAGAGCGCTGGTGATCCAGACAAGATCCAGCGTTTTGAAAGGAACCAGGACGAAGCTGACGTTGGCCGCCAGGTTCTTGGCGCTCTCCGGGTACATGAAGTGGTGAGTGGTCAGGCTGCCGGCGTCTTCTTCGTAGCCTACAGTGGGGGCCAGGTTTATCCTGGGAGCAAGGGAGGGACAGCATAAGAGATGTACGTCTTCAGGGCACATTTCATTAGCTGGCAATGTGTGACCTTCAACTGTAGTCAAATAGGTGCCCAGAAGTGTTTCACAGGATCTAATTTCATGCTGACTTGATAACAGTTCCTGAATGTTTTTGGAACCAACTTAAAAGGTCCCATGGCATGAAAATTTCACTTTATGAGATTTTTTAACATTAATATGCGTTCCCCCCAGCCTGCCTATGGTCCCCCAGTGGCTAGAAACGGCGATAGGTGTAAACCGAGCCCTGGGTATCCTGCTCTGCCTTTGAGAAAATGAAAGCTCAGATGAGCCGATCTGGAATCTTCTCCTTATGAGGTCATAAGGAGAAAGGTTACCTCCCCTTTCTCTGCTTTTCTCTTCGCCAAGAGAATTTAGCCCACCCATGAGAAAGAGACATCATGGCTTTCAAACGAGCAAAGTGGCAGTTGGTCAAGGCCACACCCCCACTCTCCACCTTGCCCCCCCCTCTCTCAGAAATGGCACATAGTAAGGAAAGCTCATTGTGGGACTGGCTCTAGTGGCTGTAATTCTGCACCAAGGCTGAATTTCGGGAAAGAGACTTCAAATACAGTATTAGGGGTCTATATAAAAGCATCCAAAGAGCACCATGTCATGGGACCTTTAAAGGTTTAATTTATAAGATCAAGATTTATATTAGATCACCTGTTTCTTTTTAATGTTTTAAACCTGAATTTGGCCACTTGGAGGCAGCGCAACAAGCTGTAAAAAAGAAAACTACATTATTTTCTTCTTAAATGAGTCTGGATCAACAGAAGTACATTTTCAGGATAATTGCCTGACATCCGATGTCCCTCACCTTCCACTCTGTGTGTGTTGACGTTCTCAAACTCCCTTGGCTTAAGGAAACAACCTTCGAGCTAGCAAGCTACATGCTAAAAATGCCAAGTTTTTGCTGAAAATCTGGATCGTGCAACAAGGCTGGCCTGCTTGGTTCTTTCGGGGAATGATGAACGTGTTTACGGTATTAACTATCCAACTGGGACGTTTTGGGACCGATTGGTGGGGATTTGCTCTGGACTAAGTTACACACGGCAATATGAACAAATACAGTAAGAAAATTACGTTTAACCATGTATCCAGCTAATTTAAATAGCTCACGTTACTGTATTGTGTCAACGGTTAATTTAATATTGTTGTGTGTGTTTCTTTTGCAGGGTGCAAATGTTCCACCAAAACAAGTTCCTTCCAGAGACTATTTTGCAGAGCCACCGTCGCTGCATCCGGAGCTTGGCGCTGCCCAAGATGATTATGATTAGTTTAAAGAAATTTAAAACAACCCAGAGGATTGTTTTCTCCTATCACATAATGTATGTGTGGTGTAGCCAGACAATACTCCACAGTGCTGCGGAGGTCTGGCAATGCGAGACTATCTTAAATTGATATGGTCAAAGTGTTAACAAATAGTGGCTTAAGTACACATCTAGCAGACACGGAGCAACATTAGCATCCATTTGGAGTCGCTGCTGAGGGAAATATCTGGCTCTGAAGCTGCACTATGTTCACCAGCTAGTCACTAACTTTGTCTGTGGGTAGCATACGGTGGCTTTTTTTGAGCTTTTTCCACTGAAAAGCGGTTGAGAGTGAACCAAAACAGAAAAGCTACAGGCTGTAAAACCAACAGCAGCGTAGGGTGATAAATCACCGTGTGTTTGTCCCTACCAGCAAACCACTTCACCATAGCCGTAGTCATTTGAGTCATCGTTAATATAAAAAAATGGTTAGAGCAGTGGTTCAATGCATAACTTTAACAAGTCTGATGACAAGCAGTTCCCAGTTCTCAGCAAATTCTATTATATAATTTACATAAGTACTTCAGACTTTTGCTGTATTTACAGTAGATGTGACTCACTGTCTGGAGGAGTGAGCTGTTTATGTAAACAGGAAGGTGCACCTGAAAAAAAGGCCACCGAGTAAGCCTAACCATATATCAGTGAACAATCAGCTAGGATAGCGGGAGTGAAAAGGCAGACAGACATACAGACAGACAGACAGGAGGTGGGTGGTGGTGGTGAGTGGGACCAAGCTGATTACAGAAGCAAATGAGAATCAAAACCACAGCAATGAAAAAGTGTAACAGGAGATGGAAGTTGGAGGCTGCCCACACAGGTCTACAGAGAGCGCGACGCTAATGGTTGCTAATGCTTTTTGCACGCAGAAACAAAAAATACTAGTCATTCCTGCGGAGGCTTTCATGCCACAAGCACGTGGCCACAACACACGCACACTCGCTGCAGGAAACAACATACAGCTGTGTGTTCATGCCAACGGACAACAATCAGGCTCTGTGATCCATCACTGCTGCGCGAAAAAGAGCGGGGAAATGGATTTCGGACAAACGGATTTATATGCCTCTCTGCATGGGTGTGAGAGGCACAATGTATACGCTTCAGCTTCTTAGGACACAAAGCTCTCAGTGGTGACCTCACACGAGTCCTGTGACCTCCCTGTCACCCAGTCGGTTTTGAACAGTGGGATTAAATTTAGTGTCAGAAACACACATCTGCTGTCGGCTTCTTTATAAATACTAGCGTAGTGTGATGCTAACGTGCTCTCCCTCACATGAAATCTATGAGTTTGAGTTTATTGAATTCACGCTCACAGTTAAACAATAAATTAATAAAAAGCAGAATTTATATCAGTTTAAAAAGAGAGAAAGTCTAGCCCTATACAAATAAATATACATAGTTAGTCTTACTCTAATCTAATGCAGCCCTGCATTCTATCTCTTTGCCCGTCTATCTATTGCACCCATCCCTCTCACCTCATGATGTAGCTGTGTCCGTCAATGGTCGCCCCATATCCGGACCCGCGGAGGTTTCCTGAGTTCCCCACCACGGCGCAGCGCAGGCAACGTCTTGGATTCCACGAGCCGTACGGCGACCTTCCGGGAATCACCTGCGACAGACAGCCATGATTGAATCAAAGCAGACTAGATTCGAGCTACACCGGAAATGAAATAGGACACTAGCACTAGAACAGCAAGAGACATAAAAGAACCTAACCTGCAGCTCAGACCTGATTGTAAAAATACATCCTGCTCTCGATACTGGGGTGAATTCTTCATGGGACCATCAATGAAAAATACATGAGTGCCTTCTGCCCTTAAGGAGCCAGACTGAGATGTTGAAATATATAGCCTTATGTGAAAGCACTGAGCTGCATTGAGATTCAGAATGAAGAAGAAAAAAACCCTGATAAACCCTTATGTCTATCTGTTCCCCTCAGCCTTTGCCCAAGAGTGTGAAGTGATGACTTGGCTGATTTCAAAGTACCAGGGTATTGGAAAGATGAATTAATAATATAAAATACCTGGAACAACTTCCACAACACCTGCTTGATGCTGTGAGGCTTAAACTGGGGCTGTAACATCTAGAGAGACAGAGAAAGAGAGAAAAAGTATGGTTAGGATGCATAGTTTCTTCTCTGCAGACAAATTGGATGTGACAACAGACTTTATATTTAGTTACTTTCTGTGTACCCGTGTACGTGTGTATGCATGCACTGGCTTGCATTCATGTGCAAATAAGCAGGTGCTTGTGCCTGTGTGTGTGTGTGTGTGTGTGTGTGTGTGTGTGTTTAGGTCACAGCCATGTGCCAGACTGACAGGATGCAGTCAGACTGGGTGAGCTGTGGTCAAAGGAGCAGAGGCATTGCTGTCCACATGTCAAAAACAAGCTGAATAAAAATAATTAAAAAAAACAACAGATGGCAGTGGAAGAAGGGATGACAAATGTAAAAAAGGTTCTTTGTTTCTTATCAGGCAAGTTTTCTTTTACACCATCCATCAGCAGTGATGGTGTCCAAAGTACCCAGAGTTCTGTTTGATAGGATAAACAAAAGTGACAGCAGAGATGACAACACGCCTCTCCTGTCTGGCTGAACGACCAGAATAAATAAAGGGTAGATCAAAAACAAGTTAGTTATGTCTTGAATGTAAAGAGGGAAGGACGATAAAGGAAGTTAAAAGAAAGAAGATGGGAGGAAGATGACACTGTAGGTGATCTTGTCCTTTAAGTACCTGACTGTCAAAGACTTAAAGGATAAGTAACACCATGAATGTGAAGTGTTTCGTTTTCTGTCCGGCCACCTTGAAAGTGGCCTTAATGCACTGTTGAAAACATTAAATCCCATAAAAGTGTTCAGCTTGAATAGTATCCATTACAATGTTAATAAGCCATGGCAATTAATTGATTATTTATTGAATTACAGTCCCTCCAGAAAAACGCGATTCAAATAATATATATATAAATAATAATTCAATGCATAATCAGCCAAAGTCTGCATATTTATGCGGGGGCGGCATTTTTTCAAATACGGCGCACTTTCGCCGCATAAATTGCCAATTTCCGCGCAAAATATGCGGGACTTGCATGATTTCATAATCCCTGCATTTCTGTTGCAAAAAAGTCATATATATCTTAACAGAAAGTTGAAAAATGTTGCGTTGACTTCACACAAGAGCAGCCATTTTCCCATGTTGCCATGGTAACGTTATGAAGTGATGTAATTACGCGACGTGAACATCATCGAAAAAGCAGGGTGTTGGGGGGAATCACTTTTTTTTCTCTTTTTCATCAAACCGCAATTTTTGCAAGTTCCCGCAATTTCATCGCATAAAATTGCATAAATATCCCGCATATTCCATCGCATTTTTTAAGAAAACGTGCCACATAATCAAGGATTTTTGCCCGCAACAATCACAAAAAAACAGAAAACATTTTTCTGGAAGGACTGATATTAAAGTTAAGGGAAGTTTGGAGTCCCCTGCTGGAGCTGCTCCCCCCGCGACACCAGATAAGCGGACGAAGATGGATGGATGGATTAAAGTAATTGTGGAAAGCAATAATTAAACCCCACTCCAAATTGTACGGAAGAGGATTAGGGCCACATGTGAAAAATGTAATTGAGTTCTGAGTTTAAAGTCAGAATTCAGACTTTTTTTTTTAAAGTCACTTTTTTTTTTTTTTTTTTTAAGAAAAAAAGAGTAAGAATTCTGAGATTACAGTCTGACTTTAATCTCAGAATTCTGACTTTAAACTCAGAACTCAATACATTTTTTCACATGTGGCACATGTGCCCCTAATCCTCTAAAAGGTGCTTTGGGAAACTATAACCGGTTTAAGTGGTAAGCCAAAAAAAAAAAAAGTTAAATAATATACTTAGTTTGACAAAACAAAGTCTTGACTTGATACTATCATTATTATTTTTGCAATAAAAGATCAATAAACCGTTTCATTTTTCAGGCAAATTTTATTTTGGGGGCAACATTTTTTTTTAATGGGAATATTTTAAATATGCAGACCTGACATTGGCAATATGAAAGATATTAATGGTCAATGTGGCAGCAACATGTTAAAGGACAAATCCGGCACAAAATAAACCTAGGGGTTAATAACATACACTCATCTAAAGGATTATTAGGAACACCTGTTACATTTCAGGTTAATTAAATTATCTAATCTACCAATCACATGGCAGCTGCTTCAATGCATTTAGGGGTGTGGTCCAGGTCTAGACAATCTCCTGAACTCCAAACTGAATGTCAGAATGGGAAAGAAAGGTGATCTAAGCTACTTTGAGCGTGGCATGGTTGTTGATGCCAGACGGGCTGGTCTGAGTATTTCAAAATCTGCTCAGTTACTGGGATTTTCACCCACAACCATTTCTAGGGTTTACAAAGAATGGTCTGAAAAAGGAAAAACATCCAGTATGCTGCAGCCCTGGGGGGCGAAAATGCCTTGTTGATGCTAGAGGTCAGAGGAGAATGGGCCGAAGTGATTCAAGCTGATAGAAGTTCAGCTTTGACTCAAATAACCACTCGTTACAACCGAGGTATACAGCAAAGCATTTGTGAAGCCACAACACGCACAACCTTGAGGCGGATGGGCTACACTAGCGGAAGACTTCACCGAGTACCACTCATCTCCGCTAAAAATAGGAAAATGAGGCTACAATTTAAAAAAATAAAAATAAAAAATTGGATAGTTGAAGACTGGAAATATATTTGCCTGGTCTGATGAGCCTTGATTCCTGTTGAGACATTCAGATGGTAGAGTCAGAATTTAGCGTAAAGGACATGGATCTGTCATGCCTTGTTACCACTGGGCAGGCTGGTGGTGGTGGTGGGGGTGTAATGGTGTGGGGGATCCCTTTTGCCTTCAGAACTACCTTAATTCTTTGTGTCATTGATGCAACAAGGTGCTGGAAGCATTCTTTAGAAATGTTGGCCCATATTTATAGTATAGGGTCAAACACGGTATTAGTATGGTGTTCCTAATAATCCTTTAGGTGAGTGTATACGTACTGCGTCGACCGTTCTTTGGGATATATTTTCATGCTAATCGAATGTGTCTCTAGCTTGAAACAAGATAGCGCAAACTGCTGATTAGCTTATAAAGCTAGTCATCAGTGCCGAGGGTAAAGTAAAAAGAAATCGCTATTTCTATACCACTAACAAAGCTCAAAATAGCACCACACTTCAACGGTAGCATAATAAGGGTCCCTACATGTAAACTGAAGCATTGAGAACGTTGTACAGTGTTGTACAGACAGTTTATTAAAAAGATAGATTATAAAGACGGGCACCATCTTGGGAAAACAGTCATGACCCAAGTGACAAACGCCGTGTAACTAGTAACCAGTAACCAGTAACATAGCTCAAGGACGGAGTTTGCTTGTTAGTGGTATAGAAGTAGAGGTTTACTTTACCCTCTGTCCCGACGACTAGCTTTATAAGCTAATCAGCGGTTTGCGCTAGCTTGTTTCAAGCTAGAGACGCATTCGATTAGCATGAAAACATATCCCAGAGAATGAACAACTCGGTACACATATGTTATTAACCCCTAGGTTCATTTTGCACTGGTATTGTCCTTTAAAGCAGGTACTACTCATCTTTAGATGTTAAGCACCTCATGAAATTGGCCACTAATTCACTTACAAACTCCTTTATCAACATTTATCAGGCTGGCAGCACCGACTGTGGGTTTAGACCATTGGAAGTGTATTAGAAAGGGATTCTTTAAACAGCCAGAATGAACCGGGGAATGATTTCATCAGCAGAACCTTATTCAGTGTTTATATGGGCACCTGTTGTGAGAGAAATTGAACAACTGAGAAATCTTCTTTAACAGCGGTGCTTTCCGATGCAGTCATTTCTCGTGTTCTTACTGTAGAAGAATAGATTGTGAAGCCACATGTTCACAGTCGAGAGTAAAAATATATTTCTGCTTTGTCTGTTCATTTAAATGTCGAGTGTGTCTTTGATCATGGTCTTATAGTGTGATGTAAAGAGAATAATGACACATAGGTACTAGCGTCGGCTGACAAAGAGAAGTCCGAATAAAGAAAAAATATAAATTATTATAAAATATTCTTCCAATTTTAGCTTGTGCCAAACCACACAGGCAAATGTGCATTCATGTGTTTAAAGACTAAGCCAGTACCTGCACACGCATACAAAAAATCCCCCAAAACAAAAATGCACACACACAACATTCCTTGAGGCTATTGGCAGATTCTACATGGCTGTTCCTCTCCATAACCATGTTTTCCTTTCTGTCTTTCTCCCTCTCTCCCACACAGCGATCTTCATTTTCTCACTCCTTTGTCACCGCTTCCTTTTCACCCATCGGCCTTAATTCGCTTTTGCCAACACAGATCTCATTCACTTACATTTTCATTCAGGCATCCTCTCCAGCAGTCTCCTTGCTCTCATGTCTAATTCCTTCTCTTTAATTTCCCTTGCACCCTCTTTGGTTCTCCTCCTCCTCTTGTCTTTCATCATTTCTTCGTCTCTCTAGGAAGCCTGCGTGCTGATCAGATCTCCTGCCCTCTCTGTTTTTCCATCCTCCTTGATCACTCCATCCCTTTGCCTTCTTCTGCCTCTGACTCCCTGCATGATCCCAGAGCTAGCTTGGCACGCTGCACCGCTGTTGTTCAGGTGCTTCTAATTTTTGGCGGATGTTTTTTGGCAGCCAGGAAGCAAGATGGCCAAATGCCATTTAGCTTTCTTCCTTTCAGCTGTGACTCTGAAGGTATTAGCTTCCTGGCACCTACTTTCAAGTAAATACCACTTTTTCACTTACTATAAACCAATATCTCACATTAGCAAAACCATGCTACTTCCGGGTGCCATTGCAACAGCTGTTCCTAAGTTCAACCTTAGCGTAATATAACATTAGTGTTAACGAAGTGCAGATTCACACACGGGTTGTACCACACAAACAATTTCTTGCGTTGAGATTAGTTGTAACTAAACATTTACACCAAGTAACTGCCAGGTATAACGGCTGCCTAGTTAATTGAACCAAATGACAAAACTTACATTAGTTTGCTAATGTATGACACGTTCAGACTGTAGAGTAACGGAGATAATGTGGTCAACAATTGATCTGTTATCGGTTATCTAAAAATAATGCAAACCTTTGTGAAATTACAATTCACAATATACCTCAAAGTATAACACATGAACATCAGCCTAAATGTGGAAATTCCATTGGTTTAGTTAACATTAGCTTAATCTGATGTTTGTCTCTCACTCTAAACTGCTCTGAGCGTCAACAGTAGTGAAAGCTGTAGGAATATACTGTTTATTAGCACTTCTGTCTAATTTGTGTCTCATTTAAACATTTGTTCACACACTACTATCCATCTTCTATCTGTGGACAGGTTGCTATGGTGTTTGTACGTGCAAAATACCGCATACCGCATTGTTATCAACTGGTATTGCTAACAATGGCTAACCTGGCTAGAGTCCCTCCACCTTGTTAAATATAATGGTTTTTGGACTTGTTACTGGAACGCGGTCAACTCGGGTGTGATGTCATTTCCAGTTCCAACCACAGACTTCCGAGGTAAATGGAACGCAGCATATTTCTCCATGTATGCATATGTTAACAGATTCATACCTACATATACAAATGATTATCTGGTAAGTGTCATATGTCACTTGGACTCCTAAAGCTGTTATTTTTGGACGTTATATTACACCTTGTTATGCGAGAGTGACTTCCTGTTTACATAGTTAATTGCTTTTGATTTAAGTGTTTGATTTTACTGATTTCCATATTACTATTTGGTGTTTAGTGAGTATTTACTGGCTCCTTCATCTTTAATGTTGGAACCCCATTTAACTAAACATTTGACACTAGCTAAAAGTTACTTAAAACTAAGGAAGGACTTTACGCAAACTCAGTAAAGGATTCACGAATAGCTGGTGCAGCCCAACCCTGGACTCAATCAGCTGTCTTTGGAAGCCAAAAGGCTCCATTCAAGCGTTGTTTTCTGTTTCAGCTCTCAAAGTCATAAAGAAACAGCAAACATTCAATATTATTCATTGAAAATCAGAGCGAGAGCTTTCAAAGTGACGGGTAATACATCGGTTCACTTAATCAACGAAGATTGCCGGATTGGCATGTGAAAATGTTCCACCGAACTAAAACATCGCTCAATTCCTGCACAACAAATCATTCTTCAAAATGTTTCCTGCATTTAATGCTTGATTCCTTCCACTCCTGAGGCAGGAGTGCACAATAACACATTAGGTTTGATTGAAGAGCATATATTCAATCATGCACACACAGAATCGTTTGTTTTCCTTCCTTCCTAACATTGGTTGATTAGACTCAGGATTAACACCATTAAAGTCAAGTGATGCAAAACTAAAAAAGACAAAGCAGAGGTTAGCTCACCATTTTGCTTTGTTATATCAAATCTCCATAGTAAAAGGAGTATGCAGACGTATTGGGACTTATAGCTTATTCACCGTATCCCCCAGAGTTAGATAAGTCCATACATACCCTTCTCATCTCCGTGCGTGAAGTAACTCTGTCTGACGCACCCACCGCTAGCCTAGCTTAGCCCAGATCCTGGAGGTCCCAGATCCCAATAAATGACAAAACAACGCTGACAAGTAAAAGCTAAAAGTAATTAACTGTGGAGCACTTACACGGCTACTTCTTAGTGTGCATTAGGGATGTTTGCCTCCTAAACTCTTTGCCAACTAACTAACCTCTTATTGTTTCTTCTGATTCCTAACAGAAAGAGCTCTAACTTCCCTTCACCTTTACCATATGGTGTCCAAAAATATAAGCCTCTAAGCCAAATGCAGGCCTGGTTCTCTCTGCCATTGAGGTAAATAAAGAGAATTTAACTTATGTTTATTCTTTTTAGAGTCAACAGGTACCATCCCTAAAGGTGGTTACGACTTGTTGGTCTCCCCTAAATGTTGCAATCTTCCAGCAATGTTGTCCATTGGTCCAAAATCTTTCCAGGATATTCCAAAACATTTTCCACCAAATTCCCAGTTGATGAAATCATGTAAAATATCTTAATCTTGCTAAACTCCTTGGGTCAAACACACCAACAACTCTAAAAGCTTGTGACATGATGTATGTATTTATGTCCAGCTTTTGTTTGGAGGAACAGAAAAAGAAAGTTTGATATGGTGAAGATTTCTGAAGAGACTGGCAGAGGCGGAGTAGCTCCGAATGTATTTTGAAAAGTTGAATATGAAACTGGACAATAGCCTATGTAAACGTGCCTCATCGCCTGGCCATTCATCCCTGATGCTTATTTCTCCATGCCTGTCACAAAGCGATCCCTCCCCTCTCTATCTCTCTCGCCGATAGAAAGAGACAGGATGAGTGGGGAAAACTGTGGTAATTGTAGCCTGTGTGTGTGTGTGTGTGTGTGTGTGTGTGTGTGCCTGTGTGCGTGCGTGCGTCTCTGTCCATCCGTCGGTCTCTCCGTGTGTCTGATCGCATGTCTCACTGTGAGAAGTCAAGACTGTGAACCTACAGTGGGACCTTGCCCGCTCAGCACTGGTAGGAGAGACTACAAGACCGCCGCCGCGGTAGGCTACCGACTCGAAGATCCAGCAGATCGGATAAGCAAAGCCCGTGACGTGTTGTTGCCATATCGACTGCAAGCAAGTGTGTGTTGAAAGCTCAACTTTTCAAGCTGAAGCCAAGAAGCGCTCTACCATTAGGCTACATTCAAGTTAAAGTGGTCTGAGAAGTGGTTAAACTTGGAAATTGCAACGATAAGGACTCAGCTCTTTTAACCTTGCATTACAGTGCTTAGCCTACATGCTTTGGGGATGAATCTAATACGCTGGTGTTTCTGGTTGTTACATGCTACAAGGTGTAGCCTAAAGGGGAATCTAACTCCATAAGGGAGTGAATAGGTTTTGAGTATAAGATGAAAGAAAAGGACAACATAAGTTTAAGTACTCCTCCACGACTCCTACAAATCACATAGAACACAGTTGGGATGAGTTATATTTTGAATGTGCACAAAGTTTTGAACATGAGCAGAAATCTTGCTCAAACACATCTGAACTATTACAGTCCAGGGCTTTATTAATTCATTAAAATTAATTCATGTATCATTGAGGTGAATAATTGTCATGTGCACATTTAAGGAGGTTACTTCCCCAACAAAAGACGCAAAAGAGGAGGGAAGAATAAATTATAGGCTACATGTGTGCTGACTCAGATATAATTAGAAAAGTCGATCCAAAGGAGAATAAATAGTTGAAAGCAATGCCTGAGAGCCTTACTGCAATATATGTTTTTATATTTTGAATTGTCCCCTATGTTTCCCTTTACATATTTCCAGCGTAAATTGATTGAGAAAAAGGTAGAAATAGGTGCATAAGAATTCACCTGAATGCAGGAAATTTAGTGTTAGATGTTCAAAATTTGGCCTTTGGGTTGCCAGGCCAGTTATGATTTGGCCAAATGTTGGTGCCATCTAACTTACATCTACAAAATGGAAGCTGAAATGAACATACACTGGCTATTAACAAGCTGGGCAAGCCAACTTTGCTGTTTTTAATTGCATTGCAGTCTATTTAAATGGGTCCCCCGAACCTCCTCAAGTCCTGGAAATGCCCCTGGAGACTGGTATGTTTATCCTGCTTGGTATGGCCTTGTGCCTTTCTTCTGTTTGTTCTCTAGTTCCTTTCATTGTTTTCTTCCATATTCTATATTCTTATTTTCTCCTTTTCTGTCCTCATTCCACCCTATTTCTCTAGTTTATTTGCAAACTTTGGTGTAATTTCACCGCTCCCATTTTCCTACCTTCCATGTTTCCCCTTTCTGTGCTTTGTTCTGGATGTAATCGCCCCTATTGCTTCCCTATCAGATCCCCTGTCTCTGTCTTTTCTTCTTAATATTTATGTCTCCTTCTTTCTCTCTCCCAGTTCATCACCTCCGTGTTGCAGTGTGACCTAGTGACTTGGCAGCTGTTGGCCTGTGTTTGCAGTTTTTTGCCTTTTCAGAGCTGGAATGAGGCTACAGCTCTAAAATAGGACTCTGGGCCACTAAAGGAAACTGTAAAACACTGGAGATAATACTGGAAACACACATTTACACTTTGATTCAAGTGGACATATGCTGACAAATGAGTACACGAATGCACGCACACGCATGCGCACGGGCACACACAAACACACACACAGAAGGGGTGTTAATGTAATAAAAGTTATCTTCAATTAAGTGCATCCCATCTCTCTCTCGCACTCTCTCAAACAGACATGTTCATTTCAGTTTTTCAGATATTACTCAGTAGTGGTTTACGCCCAGTGACCAATCGTGTAATGCTCCACCATGACATCCATGACATGTGACTGGCAGCGATACATGAGGAGCATGTAGATCTTGTAAGAAGGGATTGGTTGGCTCAATGACGAGGGAGGATGAGGAGGATGGAGAGAGATCTGCGATTATGATGTATTACTCCCCTTGTGTTGGTGTTCTAAAAAAAACGTATATCTCCCATGTAACTGACTTCCCCCCTGTGTGTTTCATGGTGCTGCATGCAAAGTCAAAACAAAGTGAAATGCTGCAAAATACTGATTAATATAGTGTACAATCAATGATCTTTTTGTGTGTTTTTAATGAATAGGTAGGGATATTAAATCAGAAAAACAGTCTGCATGTCATCTATGCAAAAGTGTTGCCATGTGTTCTGTAAATGTTCAGTTTGGGAGTTTTATTCCAAATAGAGAAATTAAACCACTTAAAGTGCCAATATTATAGGTTATAGGTTCACAATATTTTTGTTGTACTGCACATTGCTGCAGCTCCTCTTTTCACCCCGTGTGTTGAGCTCTCTGTTTCAGCTACAGAGTGAGGCATCACACTTCTATCCCATCTTTGTTGGGAGTCGCACATGCGCAGAAGCTAGGTAAGGACTACTAGCTAGAAGCTAGCGCTGCTAGCGGTTAGCCACCTCGTTCTCAATAGCAAAACACTGCTACAACACTGTAGAACTACTTACGTGTCCCTGTTCTGCAGGTATTCCACGCAAAGTTGGAAGTGCGCCCTCGTTTAGAAGAAGTCTCCTGGCTAATCCTGCCTTGTACTGACCGAAGTTGGAGAAACAGCTAGCTGATGTGGTATTAGCTAAAGTGGTTAGCACACACCAAATGTTTCGGCCGATGACGTAGACGGCCCTGCCAATTTTGACCAGCTCACCCGGAGACTGAAGGCAGGATACATTCAGAAACCCTATCTCACTCAAAACAGCATGGATGGGTTTGTATGCGTGTGGAAGCACCAGAGACAGAAAATAACACCCCAAATCCCAGAAAAAGAGATTTTTTCATAATACTGGCACTTTAAACAAAAAAAGTATTTAATGTTAAGTTAAAGGCCCCATGTGTAGGATTTGTATTTCTGTCTATGGTGACTCCCAGTGATAGTATAAAAAGACACAGTGGCAAAGGGTCTGGACCCAGAGATGAAACGATGAAAGCTAAACAAAGACTGCACCCATTTCCATCGAGATTGTCAACGTTATTTTTTCCTACAAACAAAAATGTATGCCATCAGAACAATTTGAAAGATGCTATAATCATATGAATCCTCTACAAATAGTGACTTTAACTAGCTTAGTGTCCTAAATTGAGAGAATACATAATAATTTGACACAATAACTGTTTAACTATAAATGTAACTACATAAGATATACTGAGAAACATCGCGTGACAAACTTGACTAAACATGGACACAAAGTGTTTGGTTGCTTTGTACTCTACGTTTGTGCGTGATGTTGGTGAATACGACAGATAACGCCATCCTCCTTACCTTACGGTCGTTGTTTTTACAGGTTAGCTGTGTCCCTTTGTTTCCAGTGTTTATGCTAAGCTAAGATAAGTAGCTGGTGGCTGTAGCTTCATATATACCGTACTTTACAGACATGAGAGTGGTATCAATATCCTCATCTAACTCTTGGAAAGAAAACAAAAAAAAGGGTATTTTCCAAAATGTTGAACTAGTCCTTTAACCTCATACCATATCAGATGTAAATGATCTTAAAAAGATACATTATCACCCAAGCTCTTGCGAAAAACTGAAACACATGTATACACTTAACATTCACAGTACTCATCAGCTCTAACATGAATTAAATAATATTGTTACTTACCACCCACCAGTAGTAGACATCAGAGGGCAGCTGGATGTTGTCTCTGGTCCAAACAGGTGAGATATCCGGCTCAAAGTTCTCGTCGAACCAATCAGAAACGCCCGGGTCTCCGACACAGCGCGAGCAGGCACACGTCTTCTGCTGCGAGGTGTAAGGTGGCGACAGCCTGTGTGCGCCCACATAGTTGGGCACTAGCTTCACCCTCCTCGACTCCTCCCACCCGGGCGGCTCCAGGTAGTTGAAGCTGACGCCCCCACGGAACGAGATGGTGAAGAAGAGCGAGGTGAGAGAGATGAGAGCCAGCAAGGCGAGGAGAACCCAGACCCTGCGGGAACACCTCACCCTGCCTACTTTCTCCGCCCCGGCTCCTCCCCCGGCGCTAACTCCACCTCCCGCCGCCGCGGCCGTCCCTCCGCTAAGCCAGGGCCGCAGTTCTGAGAGTCTGGAGGGGCCCCTAGATGGACCCCCGCCCCAGGACCCCCAGGACCCCCAGCCCCAGCGCCTGTCCCGGTGCAGGGTGGAGGATGGGATGCGGCCCCCCCATGGCCATGCCCCCACCCCTAGGCCTGCCACTGTCCCAAGCCCACCACCACCACCTTCTGCACTGCCGCAAACCACCACCGAGGCTTTGTAAACGGGATTGGAACAACCCCCTGACTAACACTTTGGACCACAAGATCACCCACTATATCGGACTAGTAAACACACACACACACACACACACACACACACACACACACACTGACGGAGGACAATGTGTCAGAGTCAATTTGTCTCACAGTCAAGCTGTGTGCTCAGCGATGCTCCTACACGTTCTCTCCGTCTCCCGCTGGATTCTCTCCCTCTCTTTTCACAGCTATGTGCTCGTCTCACACACAGAAATGTCTCAACACACACACACACACACACACACACACACACACACACAGCGCACGCGTTGGAGTCGCAGCTGAATTACACACAGCTGTAGCCTGACCGCTTGCTTTGCTTTCCACGAGAGGTGATCTCTCCTTCAGCTTCGATCCCAGTCTTCAGCTTTTTCCACCTTTCTATGCTTCGTTCATTCCCTCCCTCTTTACTTTCTAACTTTCCCTTCTCTGGCTTCCACTGTCTTTAAGTCCACCTCTCTCTTTTCCTTCCCTTTCTTTTTTTGGGGGGGAGGTGTTAACTGCAATGTCCATCTTCAGTGAAATCCAGTGTACGGTGTGGATGGATGCAGCAGGTCCTTCTCCCTTTCTCTGCCATCTGTGTGAATGATGAGCTCGACTCCAGCGCTCTGCTCTCTCTCTCTCTCTCTCTCTCTCTCTCTCTCTCTCTCTCTCTCTCTCTCTCTCTCTTTTTTTTCTGTCTCTCTCGTTGCACTGAAGCAGCTCAGCCTAAGAATACCGGCAGACTAGCTGAGAGCAGCGGAGAGAGGGAGGGAAGATGGGAGGAGGAGAGGGAGGAGGAACAGTAGAAGGGAGGAGGTCTGGCCTGAAGGGTGTTTCATCACATCTCTAGCCATCCTAGACCAAAAAAACACCTCTCTTCTTCATCTCTTTTTCTCCTTCGCTGCTCGGTTCCTCTGTTCGCCGCCGATTTGTCAGTATTCTCTCTTCTGTTCTTTTTTTGTTCTTTCCTCTTTTTGCTTTTCTCTCGAGGTTCACCTCACCTACACTTGTCTCTCTCCGTCTCAAGGTCTCTCCTCTCCTCTTTCACCCCTTTTAGTCCATTGTCTGTGTCTGCCTGTTTCACTGAGGCTCTCGGAGGAGTTTAAAGCTCTGATGTCCTTCCTCTGCACTGCACTCTCCCCCCCTGACACAGAGTTTTAAAAAGTCGGCAGAAGAAGTTTAAATTCTGAGATGAAAAACATTTCACGCACTTAGAGTGTAGCAGGAGATTTCATGACGCTGTTCCAATGAGAGTCCAGCATTCGCCGCGATCGCCTTCTGAATGTCAGTTCTGTAGTCGAGCGGGTTCCGCCGAGTCTGACTGTATTTAGAAATCACAAAACAACAACAACTTATCAAGAAGTCCTTCCGCTGCTCCTCTCTGTACCCATAGAGATGGAAAAGAAGTCAAAAATAACTTTGGGAGAAGTAATCAAAGCAGATTGTCCAACGTTCTTCCGACTGAAAGATTTTTATGACAACGGTTCATCCAGGGACGAAGCTGCGCCAAGGAAAGGCAAAAGTGCTGGATGGAGTGATGTGCAAGAGGCTGCGATGGAAAAAAAGACAAAACTAATCAGCCCCATATCTCATCTTCTCTCCAGCTGGCTTTGCGAGGATGACGGGAGGAAGGGTGGGGGCAGCGACTGTCCTGCATCCCACAGTGAGTGTGTGTGTGTGTGTGTGTGTGTGTGTGTGTGTATATATACACGTATTTGTGCCAGTGATTTAAAGTGTGTACGGATTTAGCTAGGGTTGCACACTGTCAGTGCCAGTTGCACTAATTTAATTGTGTTCTACAGCTGTGCAGGTGTGTGTGTGTGTGTGTGTGTGTGTGTGTGTGTGTGTGTGTGTGTGTGTGTGTGTGTGTGTGTGTGTGATGGCTGGCAGCGTAAATTACATGAGGCTGGTGAGCTTGAGGTGACTGCTGCTTAGCTCTAATCTGCTAAACTATAATCTGAGGGTAAGACCTCTGCAGTGCCCACTTTATGCCCCTACCCATGTTCATCTGATGCCAAATAAACACCTGCTTAACTCACCTGCACACACACAGACACAGACACACAAACACACACACACACACACACACAGCTTCTTTCTGCTGCAATAACAACTACTTTTGATGTGTGCGTTTCTGTGTAACTTGGACCCTTAAGGCACAAACCACTGGTCCCAGTAAAGTTCTAAAGTTTTTTATGTCATGATCAAATGTCTGTGTTTGTGTGTGTCGGTGTCGGTCAGTGTGTCGTTCTCGCCTGGAGTCTGGCTTCCTTTTCTGTGGAAAACCTGTAGAGGCAAAGAGAGAGAGAGAAAAAGATAAGAGACAGAATGCCATTTACTGCCATTGGCCTCACTGACCAAATTGACATCTTTAATCCTCCTCTCCTTTTCCACTTTGATCCTCTTCATCTCTTTTTTAATTCTCATTTCCTCTTCTCTCCCCTCAGTCTAACCCCGCTCACCTCAAACTCAGGGGCGGAGGCAGACGTCGTAAACGTTCGTGGCTCCGGCCAAACCCATTTACGGCAGCTACATAGAGCTATTTTTCATGTCATTTGATAATAGAATGCCTAAAAATCTGTACATCATTTGGGAAAAACATGATAGTTGCCAAGGTAAAGAATCATCCTGTAGAGCCTGCATTCCGCTTTTATATCTAATTGTTCTTCAGCTGTCTTCATCATTCTGAAACCAGAACACAGCAAATGTTGAGGATGACTACTTTTTTTTTTACTTCTGCCACCTAAAAAGAGGCATACACTGTCTGATGTTACTATTTAAAGTTACATAACAAAAGGTAGGGCAGGAATTTGGCATCAACAGCATTACGGATCTTGAAACCTATTTGCACAGAATTCCCCAGTAATAGAACTTCTGCTCCACTGATTATCCGGTCCAGTCAGACAGACTGAGGGGAAATGAAGTTGAAGTTATTTTTAAAAAACCTAAAAGATTCAGGGCTTTTGAGAAAACATTAGGGGCTGGAGCCCAAGAAGCCACCCTGTCGCTCCACGCCGGTTTTTATTTGTCTTCAGAAGCCAGTAGTTTTGATTGCATCTGTTCTTTTTACACATTCTCTTCTTTTCTTCCTTACTCCTCTTGCTCAGTTTGTCTTTGAGTCCATCACAAGGGACAAGGGCAAACATTATGGAGCTAGAACAGGAGCAAACTTCTGCTCTGTCCTGTTTGTATGTCTGCTGATCGATACTGAAGAAATTATAAAATGTCATTATACTGAATTGGAAATGCTGAAGTAGATTGACAGGATACAGATTGAAAGAGTCGAGGCAGAATACTAAGCAGAGAAACAGACCTCCCATAAAAACTCCTCTCAGATCTGGAAGCTGCTGTGTTTATGGCTGCTACACCAGATGATCATGCATCTGGGGGGAGTTTTTGCTAAGCCTATTTTGCTAAATATTTAAATGTCATCAGCTCAAATAAAAGGTCAGTGATTGAATAAGATGTGAAAAATGCTCAATAATGTGGAGATTTTTGGTAAAACTTCTAGTCAAGTCAGGTCAATTTATTTATAGAGCACATTTAAAACCAACCTAGGCTGAACAATGTGCTGTACAAAGTTATATTATGTTATAAAAACAAAGGAAGACAATAAAAATACAGAAACAATGAACATCATACAAACAACACACTTCCATACAAATGTCCCTAAACTAAATCACACGCCAAAGAATAAAAATGTGTTTTAAGATGAGACTTAAAGATCTCGGCAGTATAGGAGGACCTAATATGAATGGGAAGTTTGTTGCAGAGTCTCGGGGCCACAAAAATAGCTAAAAAATAGCTAAAAGGAACCGATTAGACGACCTTAGGGTCCTGGAGGAGTGATGTAGGGTAAGGAGATCAGCAATATATAAAGGGGCCAATCCATGTAATGCCTTAAAAACAAGCAACATTACCTTAAAATCGATTCTATATTCGACCGGTAACCAGTGAAGAGAAGCCAATATCGGGGAGATATGATCCCTCCTTCTGGTACCAGTCAACAATCTAGCAGCCGCATTCTGGACGAGCTGCAGGCGTGATAAAGATGATTGGCAAATCCCAGAATACAAGGAACTGCAGTAGTCAATACGAGACAAAATAAGAGCATGAATAACAGTCTCCAAGTCCTTACGACAAAGGAAGGATTTGAGGGATTTTTGGATTTGTAGACTCCTTTCAGACTGTTGCTGTAAACAAAAGATTAAAATAATCTAACAGGCCTACTTAGTAAGTATTAATGGCTGACTTAAATCATCGCACACTAAACTTTGCCCTCTGACCTGCTATAGGCCGCTTAAAGTCCGGAAAAACACAAACGCAGGAGACCACTGACAGAAAGGTAGCCGAAATCATGCGATTTATCTGGTGTGCTACTTTAATAAAGTAACTTTGTAATGCATCTTTAAATGTGCTGCATTCTCATTTTGTCTAACGATCAATAAAGTAGAGCTGAGAGGAGCGATTAGTCAATCCACGGAAGAATAATTAGCTGACGAACGACCGTCAGCTAATCGATCGTTTGGGTGATTTTTCAATCTAAAATGCCAAAAAAAGCATTAAAATTAATATTTTGTTTGGGGTTTAGGAGTGTTGAGGGAAGAAAACAAGCAATTTGATGAAATCATCGTCAGGTTTCAGAAATTTGGATTGGCATTTTTTCATTATTTTTTGACATTCAATAACACGACCAGTTGATTAATTGAAAAAATAATCTGCAGAATAACCTATAATGGAAAATGGACACCACCATTTCTCCACCAAGAAATGGACATGTGTCGCACAATATCTGGGTGTGTGGGGGGAAGCAACGTGCTGTTGGGTAGATTCTAACTTATTTTGATTTGTGGGTTTATGTACTTGTAGGAATTTTATAGCTGAGTATGTATAAACATGTTTCACAATCCTTTTATTTTACTTTATATCATTTATTTATATCATTTACTTATTCTTATTTACTTACATGTAATTATTAAAAAATGTTCATTGTCAGGGAATGTTCTGTTGCTTAAAAAAAATGAAACATAAACAGTTAAAAAAAGAAAGAAGAATAATCGATAATGAAAATAATAGTTGCAGCCCTGCTATTGAGACTTTGTGAGACAAATGTCCTTCCCCCCCCCCCACCCCCCCTTGCTTCTGTTTTACCAGCACCTTACCTCTGTGTGGTCCTTTAGTAAGTAAGGACCAAAGCAATCAGGCTTCTTAAAGGCGCTGACACACCAACCCGATTATTGGCCGTCGGACAGTCTGGCGAGGTCGGTGACCCGAATCTGTTCGGTGTGTTCCGTGCCATCGTCAGTCGGAGGAGGAGGAGGAGCCGTTGGCGTTCATCTGGGCCGATTTTACATGTCGAATCGGCCAGCGGGCAGTCGGAGTCAATGACCAATTACCGGAAATGACGAGCGGGAGGAGCGTGACTAGAGCCTCTCAAAATCTGATGAAAATCTTTTAAACTGACCTTTGTCGATCTGAATATGAACACAGATCCAGCGACTGCGCGGCCTATTTCTCGCTTAAAATGGTTTGAGAAACACTTTTCGGTGAACTATTTTAGTACAATACGAGATCGTATACCGAATGAGCTGCCATTATGGTCTGGCTTTGAAATTTGGGAGAAGCCAGACCCACGTGAAGCGTTCGTCCAATCGTACGCTCAGGTCGGCGTCGCTTCGGTGTGTTCCGAATGCCTTTTCTGCCTTGATGGTCGGTCGTCGGGTTGGTGTGTCAGAGCCTTTATGCTGAAAACTAAAAATATCCCTGTGTGCTGTTCTGAGTCAAACAATACTTAGTTGTGTACTGGAATGTCTTGCTCTTTGTCCCCTCTACCTATGAGGATCAAATGACATTACCAAGACACTCTGCTTCCCTTTTTTGCTACCAACCTAACAACCCACCCAACAATCGACGAATATTTTCCACTACTCTATTTTTGATGCATCGCCATGGCAGCCAGCGAAGCAATGCACGGTTGTTACGGCAACACAAACCACAGAGTCCCCAACCTTGACCCATCTAATCCATGCTAGAGAACCAGGACAGACTCTGCTTTCCTCCAGTTGACAAATGTCTTTCTTTTTATGTTCCATTTATATAATTGCTGTATATATCACGCCTTCCGTGTCAGAGAGTTGCACATATTTACAACTGGAGTCACAGTCCTGGCTGTCCTGGTGGTTTGTCATAACTTTCCCGTTGTCACTGGATGTCATCCGGGTGTAAAAGTGCAGCTACAAACTACAGCTGATGCACACAAACACACATGCAAACTTATGAAGACAGCTGTATTCTGAGTCCTGCAGGTTTACAATATGAACTTAAGCTGGTTTACTTTCCTTCTAGTTACACTTGTTACACTCAAATTGTGCACTTTTCATATTCGGTGTAATGGCTTGTTAGCATTCCTTCTATTTGTCACTGAAGCCAAGGGATGCAATTAATTTGAGCATGACGCTCACCTCTGCCCCTTTGGTTTTAATTAGAAATCCTCCCAATGCAACTGCGAGCATTTTTTTATTGAATCCATTATTCATTTTTGAGAAAGCAAAGGACAAATGCAGATAATTGTTGACTATGGCAGCCGTTAATAAAAAACAGCTGTCAAGTATGTTCTTTAGAGTCCACACACAGCTGTCAATGAAATCTTCTGTCGAAATGATTCATCGCTTCCCTGAACACATTTCTATGCAGCGATCAGGCCTCATTACAGGGTTAATCTATGTTGCATTGATGCCAGGTAATAAGTCCTGCACATGCTGCATCCTACATCAGCCTGGAGACATCACCTGTCTAGGTGTTAATACATCTATACACCTTGGAAGCAGCTTTCGGTATGTGAACTTGGCTTCTGTGTTTTGTATTCTGCACAGTTTTTGTACACTGCTCTGCCTCCTGAATGGTAACTTTTCTCTTGCATTGATTTTTAACTTAACAGAAGCTCACCACTTTAAACTGTCAATCACCTCCCCCACGTTCCCCTACCTTCGCTCTCGCTCTTCGCACTTTTCTACTTTAGGCGTACCCATTGTCCCGTCAGATTCCTGGATGTTTGTTGCAATCACATTTCTACAGCTAGTGATTATCATCCAATAACCTCCTGCCGGCTTCCTTCCTGTAACAAATAACAGGTGCCGAAAAACGTCCATCTTTTCTCTCTGCCTCCTGTTGAGTGCTCTCGTCTATGACGCCGCCAGTCTACCCAGTCTCACCTCCTCCGTTTTGTGCTGTAGGTGAGAGTGTCTATTGACTGAACAAAACAATGACTAACTCGAGTATAAATCTCTCCCCATGCATCTGGCTTTCAGGCACGCAATCGTCGGCCCAAAGCCCAGGAAACATGCTCCACAGTGTACTGTACGTAAGTGGCAGACAGTTCTGGCACTCGCGGCAGCGGTTTTACTCCACGTTTCTGTGCACTGCTGCAGAACAGCGAGTATTATTATTGAAAACTGAAAACCCGCCGTGGGGAGACTTGACAGTTCTGCTCCAGCTTTGCAGTCCATGAAAAAAAAAATGTATTCAATTCAATTCAATTTTATTTATAGTATCAAATCATAACAAGAGTTATCTCGAGACACTTTACAGATAGAGTATGTCTAGACCACACTCTATATTTTACAAAGCCCCAACAATTCCAACAATTACAGTAATTCCCTCAAGAGCAAGCAGTGCGACAGTGGCGAGGAAGAACTCCCTCTTGGGAAGAAACCTCGGACAGACCCAGGCTCTTGGTAGGCGGTGTCTGACGGGCCGGTTGGGGATATGATGAACAGTGGCGATAATAGCCAAATTAATAATGGAACAGTGACTTTGAAGCAGCAGGGTTCAGCAGGACACAATTACAAATAAGTATAAAGATGGTTTTGTTATCCTAACATAATAAAACATTCTTTCACAGAGGTATATTGTGAAATATATCAATGTAGAATTTGCCCTCCGCCATTTAAATGGTAAGTCTGCCAATATTCTATTGTTCCTAATGTCAACAATTTCCATGAAAAGACCAAAACCAACATGGATTGATCCTACGAAGACTTGTAGCCTGTGTTGCCAAAGCATGACATAGCTTATTTCTCTGTGTCATAGAGCTCCATTGTTGTTCAACAAGGCAAAGGCCGCGTTCAGTGTCGCGTGAAAAAAAAAACCCACAGGACTCTCATTCATTTCAATGAGGCAAGTCTGGCGCCTCAGTGGGGACGCCAATGCAGGGAGCATCGGCAAATATTTCCCTTTTTTCTTCCACAAAGTCATGTCAATATAGTGAGTTGTTGACTCTAGATGAAACTGAGTGTGAGTAATTGTGTTTAAGTTAGACATGTAATGGGCTAATGGGCTAATGAGAATATCTATTCTGGGATAGGGGAAAAAAAATGCTCTGGCTCGTTTGTATTTCTTTAAACTAATCACAACCGACCGAGTCTAGTCTGGATCAACGGAAGTACATTTCAAGGATAATTGCCTTACATTCTGCACATGTGCTTTATGTCCCTCACCTTCCGCTCTCTGGGCCCTATTTTAACAATCTAAAGTCAGCGCGTGAAGCGCCTGGCGCAGGTGCGTTTAGGGTGTGTCCAAATCCACTTTTGCTAGTTTGACGGCGGAAAAAAGGGTCTGTGCGCCTGGCGCGTGGTTCAAAACGGTTGTAATTAGTGTCCTTATTAATCATGGGTGTGTTTTGGGTATAACATGCGACCAATCAGAGTGTCATCTCCCATTCCCTTTAAAAGCCAGGCGCGTTTGTACTTTGGTGCATTGCTATTATGATGGTGGATTTGCACCGTAATATTTTTATTTGTAATCTTCTGCATGTGTGTGTGCTGCTGCACTTCCCTGTGTGTGTGTAACAAGCATTGTGTGCGCGCGCTGTGCATAAGCCTAGGCGCATTTTACTAATTTGCTGTTAAAATAACAATGAACTGATGCGTTATTGACTTTAGACCAGGTTTTTGTTGGTCAACGGCGCGATCACTTCCCGCTGCCTCAAGATAGCAATACGCCCAGAATGCACCTGAACACACCTCCCTGTAAGACCAGCACGCCCATGGGCGCACAGATGGGCTCAGGTGCATTTGCTATTTAAACGACGCGGGCGCTGGACGGGACATTAACGACTGCGTCGGTCTTAAACTAGCAAAGACACTTGGGTCGGGCTTTGCGCTGCGCTGCATCGGGTGTGTTGCTGTTCTCAAAATCAGTTCGCTTTGGGAAACAACAAACTGAAAATGGCAAGTTTTGAAATTTGAATTCTCAGTCGACCCACGTCTTTCTCCCCCCTCCCCCATATCTCGTCTCGTTTTTTCTCTCATCATCACGGTTTCAAATGAAGCGTCAGCAACATTCTGCTGTAAAAACATCTGTTATTAGCAGCTGTTATCGTGGTACAGAGCATTTTTAATTACTTCTCCCAACCACCCTCCCATAATCTACTCCCCACCAGACACCGTTTCCTCTTCCTGCTACGGTTACCATTTGTTTCTGTTTATTGTCCTAGTCCCCTCATCCATTCCCATCTCCTCCGGTCATGACTATAACTAGAGTGTGTTTATGACGCCGAAAGATTGATGCCGACATTACAGGCGCACAGCGCCGAGTGTGACACATCCCCCCCACCACACGCGTCTTCATCGCTCCCATCTTGTTCCCTTTCTGCCGTCCATCCTCGCAGTAGAAACATCTGTCAACAGCTGTTGATCTCATTGATCTGCTTTGAAGGTTCAAACTGATCATTTTCCATCACTTCCCACTCCTTGCTTTCTTCCATTTTAGTCCCCTTAACTCGCAGTTTCATTGTCAGTGTTTTTCACCGTTCCACTCCATCACGCCTCTCTCTTTCCATTTCAATTACCGCTGCAGATGGCGCGAGTCAGAAACAATAAAATACAGCCATTTTGGTTGCAGGTGCCAGATATTCCTCCCCTCCTTACCCATACCCATGTTTTGTCACTCTCTTTTCTCCCCCTTCCCTCTCTTTCTTCTATGTATATGGGCTGTAGCGTTTGGCAATACAATGACAATACTTCATTGCACTTTCACAAACCAGAGCATTACATTTTAGATGTACGTTTCAATGGACAGTTGTCGTAAAACATGATCTATATTTTTGTCATGCAATCCTCTCTTCTTCACTCTGCCTGTTTGTGTTCTTTTTTTATCTACACATTTTGTCCGTCTGAACTTCACCTGTCCTCTGTTTCCTGGTCTCTCCATCCTCACTACAGCTACAATCAGTAACAGTGTGTGGATGATCCCACGGCTGCTGCTGTCTCCACGCTTTTGTAATGTAATAACCCCTTTTAGTCTCTTATTCCTATTACGGTGCACACAGACGCCTTGCAGAAACAAACTAAGCCTGTATGACACTCAAATACTTGACCATGCTCTTGTATGGATATATACAGTACAGGCCAAAAGTTTGGACACACCTTCTCATTCAATGCGTTTCTTTATTTTCATAACTATTTACATTGTAGATTCTCACTGAAGGCATCAAAACTATGAATGGACACATATGGAATTATGTACTTAACAAAAAAGTGTGAAATAACTGAAAACATGTCTTATATTTTAGATTACTCAAAGTAGCCACCCTTTGCTTTTTTTGACAACTCTGCAAACCCTTGGTGTTCTCTCAATGAGCTTCATGAGGTAGTCACCTGAAATGGTTTTACCTTCACAGGTGTGCTTTGTCAGGGTTAATTAGTGGAATTTTTTTCCTTATTAATAAAAAAGCAAAGGGTCGCTACTTTGAAGAATCTAAAATATAAGACATGATTTCAGTTATTTCACACATTTTTGTTAAGTACATAATTCCATATGTGTTCATTTATAGTTTTGATGCCGAGAATCTACAATGTAAATAGTCATGAAAATAAAAGAAAACGCATTTGAATGAGAACGTGTGTCCAAACTTTTGGCCTGTACTGTGTGTATATATATATATATATATATATATATATATATATATACATACATACATACATACATACATACATATATATATATATATATATATATATATATATATATATATATATATATATATATATATATATATATATATATATTGTAATGGGTTTTTTTTTGGTACATTTGGTTGCTGGTTTAGGGAACTGTCAAAACCCAACCATATCTATTTCTTTAATGTCATTTGGGTGAAAGCAAAAAACCACAAGTCTTCACAAAACATCTGGTTCGACAAAACTTGGTGACATAGGCATGTAGGGACTGCTCCTATGGCTAGATGAACTACTGTGGCTAAAGAGCTAACCGCAAACACACTAGCCACCAAGGTTCAACTTGACAAAAAAAGGTTGTGTAGCTAATCCATTAATCGCAGCAATTCCTTTTAAATGAATTGATTTTGCTGTGAAGTTTCTATATTGTCTAATATGACTATTTTGCAGCCTTTCATTTGTAAATGTTTGTATAAACCGTAATTATGCTACACAAAAAGGTAGATAAAATGCAAAATGCATTATATAAAAAAAAAAACACACAAACATTAACATACCAGAAAATATTGTTGAGCACCTAAAGACTAATTACAACATGGAGATGTTTCATCTCCGGTAAGATCACACTTCCCTGGTTGACGCTCTTTTTAAAGTTTGAAGGTGTTGTGGGGATATTTCAACCTCCAAGCTTTACTCAAAAGTCAATAGTCAAAGTTAATACTCTAGAAGTTAGCAGTCTAAAAACATGACCACATCTTTGACCAAAAAAACCTTTCTGGATTTTTTGAAGAGAAAACCACTTAAAAGGTCCAATGTGTGGGAATTTCTCCCATCTAGCATTAAGATCATATTTCGCAATCAACTCTCTGGTGCCACGCAGTTCAAAGTAGATATTACAGATAAAAATCCGGTCTCTTGCTCTTTTCGCTATCCTCCATCCTCCATCTTTTTCTGGGCGAAGAAGAAGACTCCTGTTCCTGAAATTTGGAAAATTGGATTTTGAATACGTGTGGTCCTCCATGTTTGCTTCTTCAAACTTGCCGGGGCCGGGAAGCTACGATACCCGTTAGCAGCATTAGCAGCAGCTGTGAGTTTATAATGTGACAGCGAAAACGTGAAAGGCGGAGCAGTATGTCCTGTATGTCCCTTACCGGCTAACGTATTTCAAGATGGCGCATGAATATGGAGCGTCTACCCGAGTTCATGCGAATGCAAATGTAAAATTTCAAGCCAAAAGGAATACTTGGAATTGATGGTGGTGGTAAATATTCATGGAAAAGGACAAGTTTGTGAACGGGCAACAGACCTTCAGCAACAACCTGGATCTTTTGTCTCTGCTTCGATGTATCTGAGACAAATACTCCTGACTTTAGAGGTAATCTCCACCTGGAAACAGCCTCGAGCAACACAGTAAAAAGAGAAAATGAAAACATGAAATGAAACACAGCAAGATGAGAAAATAATCCCAGACACAGTCAAAGTGCAGCCAATTTGAAAGAAGATAATAGGTTATTTATTACCCCAATTCTAATGTCTCCATTTTTATAAACTGCAAGCAGAAAACCGTTCTCTGCAACTGGGCTGTAGCCATGGAAACCCACTATCTGTATGCTATGAAAGGATATTATTCTTTCATTCCTGCCTTCAGTTAATTGTGTCATACAGCCACTCTGATTACACAAAATTACTGTAGAAAATCTTGTCTTGTAATTGGCAAAAACAGCTTTATTATACAATTTCACTCTGTAAAAACTGTAACTGTAAATTGGAAAACCTAATTAGCAACAAAAACAAAAACCATCCAGGATGCTTACAAAAAGGCCCAGGTTACCTCTAGATCTGAGCTCTAAAGCTGCTTACACACCAACCAGACGGCCAGCCGTCGGCAGAAAAGGCAGTTGGACTCCCCCGAGTTGGTCAAAACAAGTGCATCGGAACACAGCAAAGAGACAAGACGTAATACGTCTCCATAACAGTAGGCGGCGCTAATCTGTATTGTTGCCTAAAAAAGTGAAAACCGGCAGCTGATTGGACGAACGCGTCACATGGGTCTGGTTTCTCCGGAAATTCAAAGACAGACTGTCATGGCGGCTTGTTCAGAATACGATCTCATATTGTACTAAAATAGTTCACCAAAACGTGTTTCTGGAAACATTTTAAGCGAGAAATAGGCCGTGCAGTCGCTGAATCTGTCTTCATTTCAGATCGACAAAGGTCATTTTAAAAGATTTTCGTCAGATTTTGAGAGACTCTAGTCACGCTGATTCTGCTCCCCGTTTCCAGGTTAGCTCTCCAACCAATCGCCCCTCCGATTATACGTGTCAAATCGGCCAAAGTGAAGGCCGACGGCCCCTTGGACGGACGACGGAACAGAAGACACCGAACAGACTCGAGTCACTGACCTCGCCAGCCTCAGTTTTGTTTGACAATATTTTGAACGTCAACAAGAAGTAATGTCGCCCAACATCCTTTATTGCAACTTTAAGAAAAAGTTTCGTCACAGGATATAGCTCTCTAGCACAGTGATTTTCAACCACTGTGCCGCGGCACACTAGTGTGCCGTGAGAGATCGCCCTGTGTGCCGTGAGAAATTATCAGATTTTACTTAATTTGTCCAACAACTTTTTTTATTGAGTTACTGCAAATAATTTGCCATTTTTGCACATCTGTGCTGCAATATGATGACTGGATAAATCAAATACTATTCTGTATCAGTAGGTGACAGTATAGCGCAATAATGACCTTGTTGATTTAAGACAATAGAATTACTGCCAGCAGGGCTCCTGACTGTGACCAAAATTTGAGAGCGTGCGACTGAATTTTACATCCAGTCTCACATGTGCGACCAGTAAATTTGCCCCCTTTTTTACACGTTAAAACGTTGAAATGTCGGTACTTGAGAGCGCGTAAGCGCAAGCTTATCTGTCAAAATTGACAGAGAGCAGAGCTCTGACACAAACACACACACTCGCACACACGCAGAGCTGCAGACGGTGCAAACTACGTTGGCTCTGCAGTTTTGTTGAAGTCACAGCGAGTCACGGAAATGCAGATAAAGTGGTTTTAAGTGTGGTTACAGTTTTTCATAACTTAATGCAGACAGAGTTTGCTGCGATATGATATTAATGGCGAGCCGAAAGCGGTCGCGGTGCTGTTGATGTTACACTTCCTCGGAGCAGAGCAGCCAGGCACAACAGTGGTTTCTCTGCCCTGGGGACTGACTGACAGGCTGAGGTTGTAAGGCAAGGCAACTTGACTTCTACAGCACCTTTCAGCAACAAGGCAATTCAAAGTGCTTTACATGAAACATTAAAGAGCAATTAAAAAAATAATATACAAATACAATAATAAAAAAATATATATATTTGTTTTTACTGTCATGACAGCGATGGGGCTGTGAGTTTACCTTATATGTTGCATCTTCAAAAGTGACACTGAATTTGAAACAGCACATTGGAATTTATGCATCTATTATCAAAGTATTTATTAGTAATAGAAATGTAAATATTTGGTTAGCACGTTGATTTACAGTGTGTGTGTAGGGCCGAGATCATTGATGTAAGCCTGCAAAAGCAATGGATAAATTTTTATAAATGAAAAAGGCAGATTCTTATCTTATTAGGCTACAATGTGTCATTTTGTAACATTTTTGGTTGGTGGTGTGCCGTGGGATTTTTTGAATGTAAAAAATGTGCCGTGGCTCAAAAAAGGTTGAAAAACACTGCTCTAGAAAATCCTATAAAAAGGAGAATACACTCAAATTGGAATCTTATCAAAAGTGACTCTATTCTTAGGAAAGTCTTTCCCACTCTTCCTTCACTCCAGTTTCAAGAGGGCCCCTACATTACGGGATAGATTAGTGCCAAGCCATCTACCTGCTAATAATAGGAAAACTTGGCTTCATCAACCATTTAAAGGTACTTATAAATGTGGTCTTTGCAACCATTGTGCTAATATAAAAGAGTACAAGCAATTCAGTGACATTAAAACTCAGAAGGTGTATGACATCAAAACATGTATTAACTGTAACACTACGTTTATGCTGTACCGTTTATCCTGTACAAGTTGCTTTTACATAGGTCGGACAAAGAAACGCCTGAAAGACAGAGTCTCTGAACACAAGTATGCCATCAGAAAAGCTAATTTGGATTATCCGATGGCCAAACACTTTTAAAGTACATAACAGCAACCCAGACAGCCTTATGATTGAAGGGCCTTGAAGCCATAAATAAGAACATTCAGGGTGGTGAGTGACTAAAACTATTATTGCAGAGAGAAACCTTTTATATACAGTATTCTGTATGCAGGCCACAATTTATCCAGGACTCAATGAAGAGACTGATTACAGTCCTTTTTTTGTAGTTGTTCTCACTTATATGCTCTGATATTTTTGCAAAAAAATCCTGTCGATTTACATTCAGTCATATTTAGCTTTGTTCTCTTTTTTTCTGCTTTTCACAACCATGTTTTTTCCATTTGTTCTTTTTCTTCTATATATTTTGTAGAGCCATCTGGTGGTTGTACTTTGCATTTGTCACCTTTGAGATCACTGGCTGTGTGCTTAGGTGTTTACAATTATCAGGTGTTTGCAATCCTGATGTCTACTAAAGGGGACACTGTGTCTTGAGGGCTACACTCTGAAAAAGGCCGCTTTGTGCCGATACGCATGGGTTGCTGCCCAGATCTATTTTTAATGTTAGATCTCGATATGAAATATCCATTTAAATAAAGGCTTTTTAATTTTTTCACAAGAAGAGTGCCTTGGACCTTTTTCTCTTTTGAAAGGATAAGGAATATTGCCAAAATTAGGCTATAGGCCAATTTCAGTTTTAAATGTTGATTACAAGCTCTACACCTCTATTATATCAAACAGACTCCAACCATTAGTACCAGACTTGATAGATGAAGACCAAACTGGCTCTGTCACAAGTCGACAAACACGAGACAATATTAGAAGAATGTAGCACAGAATACATTGAAGCAATAATAATAATAGTGATAACATAAAGTAATAATTCAATCTACACAGCTCTATCAAGAAGGAATGCCACAGCTTGACAACAAATTTTTTCAACAAATTGAAATGATGCAGGAAAGGCGTTCCATATGGTCAATTGGGAATTCTTATATCTAACACTGGAGAAATTTGGATATAATTAGAAATCAATCCAATGCATCAAATCTATCTATAATAAACCCACAGCTACAGTAGAAGTTAATGGCTCTATCACTATAATACAGTAGTGATAGAGGATCGCACATATACGATAAAAATGAAGTACGATAAAAGGCTGGGGAAAATTGTTAATCTATCTAATAAAGCGTGACGCCTCTGTATGTGTGTGTGTGTGTGTGTGTTTGTCTTTGAAATAGGAGCTATGTAACGTTGGCTTTTCTGTGTCTATCATTTTGCTAAGAGGAAACACAATAAAAAGCCATTTGCCAACACTAGGCCTAAATATCAAACAAAAGCCAGACACTATATCGTATTAACTTGCTGTGAGCTCTACATTCACCACTTCTTAACACAGGCAGAACCTAACCTAATCTTGGAGCTTCGATCCTCTACAGCTCTGTGCAATGCAGACTATCTCGGAGCTGACCGGGGCAAGACAGCAGTTTGCATCAGACTCACCCTGGGTTAAGGCTGAGCAATTTTATCGATTCTGCGATATAAATCGATATTTTATTCCCCAAGAAAGTATTGATTTTTATGCCGCGAGTATCGATACATAAGTCCCATTCAAGTCTCCCGTGTTTACCCCCGTTCACGTTGCAGGAAGAGCGATTTGTCAGCCAGCCGCTAGTGTCGCTGTAGAGCAGCCAACGTCAACTGGCGGCCCGCCGCCAAAGCTTTTAGTCTGGCCCCCAGAATAATCATGAATTCACAAAATGTAGAGAGGAAAAAATTTGTTCTGTTATTTATCATTTCAAGCATTTAGAGCAAAAACCCAGCCCCCTGTATTTACATCTCTATTCACATGCCGGGATTCTCTACAGCGATGCCCGAGCTCCACACACACCGCTGAGCCGAGATGTGTGTGAGTTAAAACACACTGCTGAGCCGAGATGTGTGTGAGTTAAAACACACCGCTGAGCCGAGATGTGTGTGAGTTAAAACACACCGCTGAGCCGAGATGTGTGTGAGTTAAAACACACCGCTGAGCCGAGATGTGTGTGTGTGTTAAAGGTTAAAACACGCAGCACCTGACTGGGAACGATACAGAGTTACCAACGGCCGCTGGGGCAGATGAACTCACGCTGGTCTCTTTTCTGTAAATAGGCTACAATTAAACCTTCGTGAGTAGAAAGTCAATACTTATCAATGCACTCACCTGTGTAGACCGGCATCAACATGTAGAAGGCGATATTTCAATCTGCTCAGTCCACCGCGCTGTTTTACGCAAACACAGCTCTACCCTGCAAATAGCGAATTTTTACAAACAAGCTAAAACAAAAGCTGTCGGTTTGTAGTCTAACTGATTATCTTAGGTTGCCGGGAATCTGGAAATTTTGACAAATTCTTGTAAACCTCACTGCTGGCTGAACAAACCAAACTCTCCGCTAGATCGGACAATCTGGAGCTACTTAATATGCACGTGAATGACGCGATTGTTATGTTCAGTGATGATGATGATGCTGGTTGTATTATTTTGCAACATCGTTTCATTGCAAATGAGGCATACATGACGAGTGCATAGCCTGCTTATCAGTCCATTCATCATTAAAGCTGGGCTTTTGGCTTTTCCACTTCAACTTTTTGCTTCAGCCTCTTTGACAGTGACACGTTTACCTGACAACAGCCTTTCTTTCTGCAAGCATTTTCCACCAATCAGGATGCTGCATACTACAATAATGTTTCCATAATCATAGACTTTAACCATCACTCCTCGGTGAACTGCCTCCTAGTCTGAGATCTTTTTCTAGTTAAAGAGCCAGTTATCATTAGGGAGTTTCAATGTTTTTTAGGAGTTTGCTCACACTAATACATGTAAAAAAAAAAAAATAGCATTAATTCAGTAAGAAAGTGAAAATGAATAGGCGTATAGGTATAAATTCATTTTATTTTATTTTATTTGAAAGTCCGGCCGCCAGAGTGCTTAGAAAAATTCTGAAAAAAACACTCACAAGATGTCACCAAAATCACTCGGTCCGCTTTAAATCTTTCAGAAAATTATGTAAGTGTATTGAATTATATCGAATCGTATCGTTGGCTGAATATCGTGATATATATCGTATCGTGAGCTGAATATCGTGTATCGTATCGTGAGATTAGTGTATCGCTACAGCCCTACCCTGGGTCCAGTTAATTACGTGTACTGATAACTTATAACACTAATAACATTACCGTCGGCAAAATACCCCCGTGAATCAAATCCATACTTCAATGTTAACCAAGCCAAGCCAATAAACCGGTATGGAAAAACACTTCTGCTGAAGTGTTCAATCCGTTAACGATAATACAAGACGAGACGAGACGAGACAACACAACGCCGCAGTCATTAAACTGTAGTGATATCAACATGCAATATCGTTGATGAAAAAGACAACACTAAAATGTTTTCTCTCTCCCTGCACACACACACACACACACACACACACACACACACACACACACACACACACACACACACACACACACACACACACACACACACACACACACACACACACACACACACATACATATACATATACACACACACACACACACACAGGAGCCCTTCTGTAGGTAATTTTGAGGAACAATTTGGTTTTGGAGAATTCTACAACCACAGGCCGTTCCAAACAGGCACATTTTGAATGGGCACTGTAGTCTATCTATAAATGTGGATATCTTCTATTCTCTTCTGGTCTTTAAAGGTCCCATGGCATGAAAAGTTCACATTATGAGTTTTTTTTTTACATTAATATGAGTTTCCCCAGCCTGCCTATGGTCCCCCAGCTAGAAATAGCGATAGGTGTAAAACTGAGCCCTGGGTATCCTGCTCTGCCTTTGATAAAATGAAAGCTCAGATGGGCCGATCTGGAATCTTCTCCTTATGAGGTCATAAGGAGCAAGGTTACCTCCCCTTTCTCTGCTTTGCCCACCCAGAGAATTTGGCCCACCCATGAGAGAGAGACATCATGGCTTTCAAACAAGCAAAGTGGCAGTTGGTCAAGGCCACACCCCAACCCTCCACCTTGCCCCCCCCTCTCTCAGAAATGGCACATCCTAAGGAAAGCTCATTGTGGGACCCCCCATCCTCAATAGCTACAGACACAGAAATGGCACATAATAAGGAAAGCTCATTGTGGGATTGGCTTTAGTGGCTGTAATTCTGCACCAAGGCTGAATTTTGGGAAAGAGACTTCAGATACAGTATTAGGGGACCACTAAGGTCTACATAAAAGCATCCAAAGAGCACCATGTCATGGGACCTTTAACACTCACGAAGATTCCAGAATATCAGTTAATTCACCCAACTGGCGATAGTCTCTAGTAACCTCATAACCTCTAGGTGCAACCTCTAAAGCAGTCTGTGTTGCAACACCTACAGTATACCACCAAACAATTCCTATTGTTACACGTCTTATAGAACAGCTTATAGTTAGATAAAGTTGTGGATAAAAAATACTGGGAACCAAGCATTCAGCCCTCTCAGAACAGGCACACGCTCCAAATTGGCACTGCACTAGTATATGAAGAAATAATTGTTTTAATGCTGTCTAAATAGAATGTTCCTCCCTAGGCTGTGCTCACCTTTTATTGTATTTTCTTTCCTTTTCAATAAATAAGTAAATAAAAATGTAGTATGATAAGAAATCCACCAATCAAATCCAAAATGTTATCAATGCAACTAATGCTCATTTACAATATTGATTAATCTGCAAATTTTTAGGGGGGTAATAATTGTTTGGACAGTAAAACATCAGAAAATAGTTACAAAAAATGACAACCACATTTCCCTTAGCCAAACCCAAAGATATCTTGTTTACAATTATATAAAAGAAAAGCAACACATTCTCATTTTGGAGATGATGGAACCAACCAACCAATGAATAATTTATTAATCGTTTCATCTATTTCTGCAGTTTGTCTTGTGGCGAAGACAATTTCCTAATAAGCAAAAAGTTTGCTGTGCATTGTTTTATTGCATAAAATATAAGAACTAAAGTTGTATTTGTGTACATACTTGTAAGAAGAAAAAAAACAGGTCTCAAAACCAAACCCTAATCATGAGATATTTTAAGATGTAAATATTTAACACCTTCCCAACACCTTTCAAGCTAATAACAGAACATGCTTTCCAACCAAAATGTCTCAAATGGCACCAGTAAACACACATACAATTGCACATTAAAAAGTTTAAAACTTTAAAAAGAGGAAATAAATAATAATGTCAAGTCAGATAAGAAGGCAGGTACTCTAGGTCTTTAACTTCCTATTTAAAGGTCCAATGTGTAGCGTTGAGATCATATATTGCAATCAACTCTTCACGCAGTTCAAAGTACGTGTTACAGCTACGTTAGCCTTCACACTTCAAAAAGCCGGTCTCTTGTTCTTTTCAATATCCGGGGCAAAGAAGAAGACTCCTGTTCCTGAAATTTGGATTTTGAATACGTGTGGTCCTCCATGTTTCCTTCTTCAAACTTGCCGGGGCCGGGAAGCTACGATACCCATTAGCAGCACCCGTGAGTTTATCATGTGACAGCGAAAAGGCGGAGCAGTATGTCCTGTATGTCCCTTACCGGCTAACGTATTTCAAGATGGCGCATGAATATGGAGCATCTACCCCAGTTCGTGCGAATGCAAATGTAAAATTTCAAGCCAAAAGGAATACTTGGAATTGATGGTGGTGGTAAATATTCATGAAAAAGGACAAGTTTGTGAACGGGCAATACCGATTTTTTGATAATCAACAACTAAACACGTTACACACTTGGCCTTTAAAAGTGTAAACTGTGTCGGCCTCCCTATGAACCCCAGGTAGTGTCTTTCTTATGGGCGCAGGTTTTACATTTTGCGTGTGGTACAATCAGCGGGAAAGCTGAAGTGTAAAATCCCAGGTTATCAGAAAAAAATGGTATGGGCTAATCCATTAAAATCTTTAGAATCAGATAATAATTGAAAATCTAATGAATCAAAGAGCTTTCAAATAAATTTGAGCTAGCACAAGAAGATACTATAAGTCAAATAGGATGGGTGTTATGTGGTCTCTCCTTTTTTTGTCTTCGCCAAGATCACTGGCAGCAGAATTTTGGAATAATTTCAAGCTCTGCAATTGCTGAGTGCAATTTCTTAGTTTAGTGCTGTCAGCATGACTATAATTTGAAGAGCCTATGGCAAAAGATCACTTCAGAATAAAGTCTCCTGACCTGAAAACATTAACACTGTGCTACCAAGTCTGGATGCCCAATCCTTAAAAAACATTGAGAGTTTTGTAAATGTCATATGTTATATTTGTCACATATACTCACACACACCAAGCTAAAATGAATGCAGTCTAATTGAACAGTCCTGCTATACATTCTACCTTCAGTAAGGTTGAATGACCAGATTTGTTCAAATTGTTTCATAAGGTAAATGTAATTGGCAGTTGAAATGTATTTTTCGCAAACCCCTCTTTATCCACACAGATCACACATGCCATTCAGGGGTAGCTCACTGCCTTGCTAAAGGGCACCTCGGCAGTGCCCAGGAGGTGAACTGGCACCTCTCCAGCTGCCAGCCCACTCTCCATACTTTGTGATTGAACCAGCGACTCTCTGGTTCCCAAGCCCAGTCCCCACCATACAGTCCCCACAGACTGAGCAACAGCTGCCCTAACCCTAACTGTAATGCTAAGTTGTCCAGGACCTCCTTGATTATCCTCTTAAAGCAGCTTTTAGATTTTTTTCTAAATTGTATGACAATATCACATATGTCAGGAAATGATGCTGCTTTATATGATGCCTACCCCAAGTGAAATATTGAAACGTTAGACACTATTTTATGGCTGCACCGTTACATTAAGTTCAGTTGTTTAGATGGATATTCTGGATACCCTTTGCATTTTTTTAAGCACATTCCCTGAAATTCATCCTGACACATTCTGAATCTGAGGAAACTTGTTTGTGGACACTTTATAATTAGAATGTATTATACAGTTTGGTAGGGCGGCTTAACTGAGGTTTTTAGAGGTTAACAAAGTAGTGGAAACTTTTAGGGATTGAAGATGAAAGCACCAATGATTTGCTTTCCCAGAGGTCTCGGGAACTGACAAAGGGTCACAGAGATAATCACGCCAGATGGGGATTTGCATATTGAGGAATAACGCAAAAGGTTCACAGGAACAGCATGTTCCCAGCATAGGAAATTAAAAAAATAAAACGGTGAGGACATACAGATACGACATTGTCAGTGACATTTCTAACGGGTCAAAGGGACATTCAATATGGTTTATTAGGTAAGTTTTGTTCTCTAAGATTAAAGTCAACAGCAAAAATAGTGCAGCCCTTTGAACTGTTGACGTTAATTAATTACTGTCATTCCTTGGCTGAGAGGTATTATTTGCTTTTATAGGGTTTTTGGAACCATCCTTTGCATCACAAACAGACTTACACCCCATGGGCAGGCAAGTGGTTAGTTGTGCTCCGGCACTGTTGAGCAAAGCTGAGCCTTGAAACTCTTTAAAATTCCCAAGAGCAAGTCAGACCGCTACTGAAAGATAGCCTACATCTGCTTGTATATTGGAGATACAAAAACAATTTACCTCGCCTAACATGAAACAATAACAGTATACTCTTTTCATGTGTCAATGGATGTCAGGTAGGGATTGCAAAAATCATTTCGCAGCTAATGTATTCCAATTGTTCCAATAATATTGCAAGTGACATATTTAAATGGGTAAGTCAAAGAGAAATTCCCCAAGGAGATTCATTTAAGATGTCAACCTTTTTTTGAATTAAGTGATTGAAATTCATTGTATTTTCTAGCTGTAGCCTAAATGAGAGTATATTGTCAGCGGTGAGTCGGAATTAAGAATCTTTGTTTTCACCGGGTATGGGCTTTAATCAGCAGTTAAACAGAGAGAGAGAGAGAGAGAGAGAGAGAGAGAGAGAGAGAGAGAGAGAGAGAGAGAGAGAGAGAGAGAGAGAGAGAGAGGTCCAACAGCCCCCCAGTGGCCAATTAAACACATCAGACATTTCTGCTGGCTGGAGGAATTCAAATGAGTAATGTGTGCATGAATCTCTTCTATTGTGTGTCATGTAAGAATGTTTTATGAGTCATTTTGCCACAGTGAGACAGACAGGGAAAGAAAAATCAACTGAGAATTAATATGATACAACTATTTAAGAAACTGAGAGTCCCATTTAGAGCTGGGCAATATATCGATATTATATCGATATTGTGATATGAGACTAGATATTGTCTTAGATTTTGGATATCGTAATATGGCATAAAAGTGATGTCATTTTCTGAACTTACCAGACTGTTGTAACTCTTCTATTATTTGCCTTTACCCACTTAGTCGTTATATCCACATTATGGATGATTATTTATCAAAAATCTCATTGTGTAAATATTTTGTGAAAGCACCAATAGTCAACACTACAATATCATTGTGATATCAATATCGAGGTATTTGGTCAATAATATCATATTTGATTTTCTCCATATCGTCCAGTCCTAGTCCCATACTGTGCTGCTAGGAGGTGGCAAAGAGGTCGCAGATATGGCTTTTCCACTGAGGAGAGACCAACAAAATGAATTGTTCTGAGAAGCTTCAATGTGACAAAAATCTACTTTCTGTTGACAACAGTGGCTCAATGCCCACTGCTATTTGTTTATTATACAAGTGAACTTGTAACAACTCATATTCCAGCAAAATAATAGATAGATAATTTACCAGTTGAAAAAAAAGTTAAAAGCCTATTACTAAACATGCTACGCGATTATTGCTAAGGAGATCCCACAACTGTAGACGAAGCCAAGACGAGCATAAAACAATCTGCTGCCATCCCAACACGAGTGATCGACCGACAGAGATGGATGCCATTATTGAAAAAACTGATCGAAACCAAGCTGAAGAAACTGGAAAAAGGTAGAATGAAACTTTCTCATTAAAGACTTTAATGGAAAAATGTATTAATGAGAAACTTTTAGGTTCAGTTTTCAGGAAATTCTCTCTCTGATTTTCTTCCTTTATGGCACGTGTCAAACTCAAGGCCCGCGGGCCAAATCCGGCCCGTTGTAGATTTAGATCCGGCCCGTATATCAATTTGGGTTCACAATAAATTTTGGCCCATCTAGTTGTGCGCCAAACCAAAAACACAGGACAGTGTTTTTTAAACTGTACCTGACATTCAAAGCAGAATTTGGGCAGATTTGCCGACTCTGAGACTAAGAAATTCCCTCAGAAGAAGAGAGAGAGTTTTCATATTCAGGCTGAGAAATAGGTTGTTGTTAAAAAAAAATCATTGTTTTGCTTAATTTCCATCCATCCATCTTCGTCCGCTTATCCGGTGTCGGGTCGCGGGGGGAGCAGCTCCAGCAGGGGACCCCAAACTTCCCTTTCCCGAGCAACATTAACCAGCTCCGACTGGGGATCGAGGCGTTCCCAGGCCAGGTTGGAGATATAATCCCTCCACCTAGTCCTGGGTCTTCCCCGAGGCCTCCTCCCAGCTGGACGTGCCTGGAACACCTCCCTAGGGAGGCGCCCAGGGGGCATCCTTACCAGATGCCCGAACCACCTCAACTGGCTCCTTTCGACGCAAAGGAGCAGCGGCTCTACTCCGAGCTCCTCACGGATGAGTGAGCTTCTCACCCTATCTCTAAGGGAGACGCCAGCCACCCTCCTGAGGAAACCCATTTCAGCCGCTTGTACCCTGGATCTCGTTCTTTCGGTCATGACCCAGCCTTCATGACCATAGGTGAGGGTAGGAACGAAAACTGACCGGTAGATCGAGAGCTTTGCCTTCTGGCTAAGCTCTCTTTTCGTCTAACGGTGCGATAGATTGAATGCAATACCGCACCCGCTGCGCCGATTCTCCGACCAATCTCCCGCTCCATTGTCCCCTCACTCGCGAACACAACCCCAAGATACTTGAACTCCTTCACTTGGGGTAAGGACTCATTCCCTACCTGGAGAAGGCATTCCATCGGTTTCCTGCTGAGAACCATGGCCTCAGATTTAGAGGTGCTGATCCTCATCCCAACCGCTTCACACTCGGTTGCGAACCCGATCCAGTGAGTGCTGAAGGTCGCAGGCCGATGATGCCATCAGGACCACATCATCTGCAAAGAGCAGCGATGAGATCCCCAGCCCACCAAACTGCAACCCCTCCCCACCCCGACTACGCCTCGATATCCTGTCCATAAATACTACAAACAGGATTGGTGACAAAGCGCAGCCCTGGCGGAGGCCAACCCTCACCTGAAAAGAGTCCGACTTACTACCGAGAACCCGGACACAGCTCTCGCTTTGGTTGTACAGAGATTGGATGGCCCTGAGAAGAGACCCCCTCACCCCATACTCCCGCAGCACCTCCCACAGTATCTCCCGGGGACCCGGTCATACGCCTTCTCCAAATCCACAAAACACATGTAGACCGGGTTGGGCATACTCCCAGGCTCCCTCCAGGATCCTTGCGAGAGTGAAGAGCTGGTCCGTTGTTCCACGACCAGGACGGAATCCGCATTGTTCCTCCTCAACCCGAGGTTCGACTATTGGCCGAACCCTCCTTTCCAGCACCTTGGAGTAGACTTTACCAGGGAGGCTGAGAAGTGTGATACCCCTATAATTGGCACACACCCTCTGGTCCCCCTTTTTTAAAAGGGGAACCACCACCCCAGTCTGCCACTCCTTTGGCACCGTCCCAGACTTCCACGCAATGTTGAAAAGGCGTGTCAACCAGGACAGCCCCTCCACACCCAGAGCCTTGAGCATTTCTGGACGGATCTCATCAATCCCGGGGCTTTGCCACTGTGTAGTTGTTTGACTACATCAGTGACTTCCGCCTGGGAAATCGGCGACAATCCCCCATTATCCTCCAGCTCTGCCTCTAACATAGAGGGCGTATTAGTCGGATTCAGGAGTTCTGCAAAGTGCTCCTTCCACCGCCCTATTACCTCCTCAGTTGAGGTCAACAGTGTCCCATCCTTACTGTACACAGCTTGGATGGTTCCCCTTCCCCCTCCTGAGGTGGCGAACAGTTTTCCAGAAGCACTTTGGTGCCGACCGAAAGTCCTTCTCCATGTCTTCTCCAAACTTCTCCCACACCCGCTGCTTTGCCTCTTTCACGGCAGAGGCTGCAGCCCTTCGGGCCCTTCGGTACCCTGCAACTGCCTCCGAGTCCTCCGGGATAACATATCCCGGAAAGACTCCTTCTTCAGTCGGACGGCTTCCCTGACCACCGTTGTCCACCACGGTGTTCGTGGGTTACCGCCCCTTGAGGCACCTAAGACCCTAAGACCACAGCTCCTCGCTGCAGCTTCAGCAATGGAAACTTTGAACATTGTCCACTCGGGTTCAATGCCCCCAGCCTCCACAGGGATGCACGAAAAGCTCCGCCCGGAGGTGTGAGTTGAAAGTCTGTTGGACAGGGGCCTCCTCCAGACGTTCCCAATTTACCCGCACTACACGTTTGGGCTTACCAGGTCTGTCCAGAGTCTTCCCCACCCTCTGACCCAACTCACCACCAGATGGTGATCGGTTGACAGCTCTGCCCCTCTCTTCACCCGAGTGTCCAAAACATACGGCCTCAGATCAGATGAAACGATTATGAAATCGATCATTGACCTTGGCCTAGGGTGCTCTGGTACCAGGTACACTTATGAGCATCCCTATGTTCGAACATGGTGTTCGTTATAGACAATCCATGACTAGCACAGAAGTCCAACAACAAACAACCACTCTGGTTTAGATCAGGGAGGCCGTTCCTCCCAATCACGCCTCTCCAGGTGTCTCCATCATTGCCCACGTGTGCGTTGAAGTCCCCCAGCAGAACAATGGAGTCCCCCACTGGAGCCCCATGCAGGACTCCAGTCAAGGTCTCCAAGAAGGCCGAATACTCCGAACTCCTGTTTGGTGCATATGCACAAACAACAGTCAGAGTTTTCCCCCCCACAACCCGCAGGCGTTTTGCTTAATTTGCTAAATTCAATGATGGCTAAGGAACTCTTTTGATGACTTTTGTAGGGCATGTCAACAAAAATGCGACAAAAAGCGTAGAAATTTACAAAAAAGTTTGAACAAAAGCAAATAAACTCTCCATGTCTGGCCCTTGGTGGGATTCTCTTTTTCCAGTTTGGCCCTCTGGGAAAATGAGTTTGACACCCCTGCTTTATGGCTTGTAAAGCACATTAAATCGTATATTTACTTTTTCAAATTATATTTTACACGATACCTGAAGTATGAATTCAGTTAAATTCAACCTCCAAGTTATTCTTTAAGCAAGGCATGTGTTGTGATCAAATCAGAAGATAAATAGAACAGAAACCCTTTGACAAAACAACATGTTTTGTTCCACATAGAGAAAACCCGGGTAGCCTTCACTGCACCGGCCCATGGACCCATCGATACAGAAACTACTCAGTTTACAACACAGATTACAAACGTTGGTGGTTCCTACAATCCATCTACAGGTAAATACATCACATGCAGCCACTGCACTGCCACAGCCAATCAGAATCACCCGTTGATTTTTTGGTTTGAGTATAGTTGAGACATTTTACAAACCCAATTACAATGGAGATGGGACGCTGTGTAAACGTAAACAAAAACAGAACACAATGATTTGCAAATCCTTTTCAACCAATTTTCAATTGAAAACACTACAAAGATAAGATATTTAATGTTCAAACAGATAAACTTTGGGTTTTTTTTAGCAAATATTCACTCATTTTCAATTTGATACCTGCAACATGTTCCAAATAAGTTGGGACAGGGGCAAGGCCGAAAACCAACATTGAATGCTTGTGACCTTCGATCCCTCAGGCGGCACTGCATTAAAAACCGACATCATTATGTAAAGGATGTTACCACGTGGGCTCAGGAACAAATGTTCAAAAGCCAGCATCTGTCATGGTATGGGGGTGTGTTAGTGTCCATGGCATGGGTAACTTGCACATCTGTGAAGGCACCATTAATGCTGAAAGGTACATACAGGTTTTGGAGCAACATATGCTGCCATCCAAGCAATGTCTTTTTCAGGGACCAAGATGTTGGGTCTGGGAACTCACCATTGTCAGGGCTCAATCCGAGGGGCGGGATAAACGGTTGTCTTTCAAATTCCCTCTGCACGTAATAGGATAGCGCTACAACCAACCAGAGCAACGAAGAAGGAAGAGAAGCTAGTTGATGGATTAAACTTTTGCCGTATCCGGTCGGCAAAACTCCGAACACATCTTCCTTTTTTAAGAATGACTTCTGTGCCGTTCTTTTCTCGAAGAAAAGCTTAACTCCAAGTCTTCCAGAAGACCACTGTTCCCAGCAGCAGCAGCAGCAGCCATAAGCCCGCCCACCCACTCTATACACGATGTGATTGGCCTGACCAGAATTTGGTTTTTCCAGCTCACAAGCCAACGGAGAGTGCCTAGACCCCCCCTGGCTGCAAAATTAATTTGCTGCCACTAGGGTGCGTCTAGATTTCTAGGCTAGTCCAGACCTGTCTCCCATTGAAAATGTGTGGCCAGTATGAAGCGCAAAATACGACAACGTAGACCCCGGGCTGTTGAGCTGTTGAGTCGTACATCAAGCAATAATGGGAAAGAATTCCACCTACAAAGCTTCAACAATTAGTGTCCTCAGTTCCCCAACATACCCCATGCCCCAGCTTTGTTTGGAACGTGTTGCAGGCATCAAATTGAAAATGAGTGATTATTTGGAGAAAAAAAAACAATAAAGTTTATCAGTTTGAACATTAAATATCTTGTCTTTGTAGTGTATTCAATTGAATATAGGTTGGAAAGGATTTGCAAATCATCGTATTCTGTTTTTATTTACGTTTTAAACAACGGCCCAACTTCATTGGAATTGCTTAATAAATATATGGTAGCTGCGTATCATAAAACATATCAGTAATCCAACAACTATCCATGCAACAGTTTTTGAAGGTTAACTGATAATCAGTGCAATCCCTGACCAATACAACTTGTATTCTTATTGTATTTTTTTTAACTTCTTCAGGTTTAAAACATTTTTTTGAGAAAAAAAAATACATAAAATAACTAAAATAAAATGTATATGTAGTAAGTTTTGAATGTATTTCAATAAATGTAATTGCATATGATTTCCTACCCATTTAACACTGAAAGTTGTTGGACATTGTCAAGTCTGCTTCATGTTCTACATTAAATTATTTTCTATTCATCCATTCATCTATGAGTTTAGATGCCAACAAAATAACTGACTATTATGACCAAGTACCTGAATTGATATTACTGCAAACATTTGTTTTTCACATCTGCTCAGAGTGCATTATCTGTGCATATCCAAATACATTCCGTTACACCCTTACGATGTTGTGATAGAAAAAGAGCTTGCTTTACATTTGATCCACTTATTTTGAAAACATCTTAAGGCAAAACTAAGATTTTTTTCCACAATTTTTTTTTCAAAGCTTGATGAAATTTGATGAATACCCTGTTGTTTCAACATTTCAAAATCTTAGTTGACTAAGACCAAAACGACCGATTAGTCGACTAATCGACCAAGAGGGAGCAGCCCTAAAAACGAGACATCTTGAAGCTTCGCTGAACAGGCTCCGTCTTCTAGCAGAAAACTTTTACAACAATTTTGCATTCAAACTACCGAACATGTGTACCACCGGGATACATTGGTACAGATCGGAGAATATGCAGGACGCTTTATTACAGACGGAATACTCGACACGCCACGCGAGCTTCGCCTGCTACGGAGACACCTCAGCCTGCGGTGTCGCCCGATGCCGCTAGCCGGTAAGGGGACATCCTCAGCGGTGAAACGCAAACGAGGGCTAGCGTATCGGTCAATCCTGCTTGCAAATGTCCGCTCATTAGACAACAAACTGGACTACATCCAACTTCAACTTAACTCCCAACGCAAGTTCAGAGACTGCTTTGTTTTTGTTGTTGTGGAAACATGGCTGAACAACAGCGTACCGGACTATCCAGCTACCAGGCCTGCTGCTCTGTCGCCGGGTAAGACTAGTGGAGGTGGGCTGTGTTAACACGGACTGGTGCAGAAATGGGCTGCCTGTATCCAACTAACTGCTGGTGGAGTTTGTGACTGTTAAATGCCGACCATTCTACATTCCACGAAAATTTACGGCTGTGTTTACAGCCCAACAAGCGCTAATGCTAGCATGCGTTAGCTGAACTTTACAGAGCATATAATGTGTGTGCACTAAATGTAACCCGAGTTGAATGCGTTCTATTTAAAAGTCGGATTTTCATTGTTTTCATTAGCTCTAGCCTGTTTAGCTATTGTTAGCAATACCAGTTGATAACAACGCATTACGCAGTTTTTTTTTATAACTTTATGTTACTGCAGCTTTCACAACTGTTGATACAGGGGGCAGCCATGTTGGATTTTGAACACTGGCTACTGCGAGGTTGTACAAGTTCCAAGCTCGTAAATACAAGGTCAGGGGACCTGTTTCCGACTTTAACCTCGTAAAAAACAAGTTCCGAGGTAAATAGAACGCGGCATAAGCATGGCTTGGGAGTGGACTCTAAAGCAGCGAAGCAAGTGCATTCTGGTATTTTGGTGTCTTTCATCCACATGAGCCAAAAACACATTTTCTGGCTTTTCTCGGCCTAAATTCACATTTCTACTACATAAGTGACCCAATTTAAGATATATTCATCTTTCAAATGGTGAAATATCTCTTTAACACTATACTGTATAAACATACTGTATGGTCTGTAGGTTCTCACTCATTGTCAATCCCAACGCCTCATAGCCTATCAGATTGATTTGATTCTGATTCCCAAGGTCCTGATTTGATAACATTTCCAATTCAATTTGATATCAATTAACGGTAGGTTAGGAAAATTTTAGTTATAATATCAATACCAAGACCGATTTTAATTGGAAAATCAATTATTTTAACACAGCCCAATTCAGCGTTGCACAATTTGATACTGTACCGTACGTTCTTTATGCTCTTCATGATTACACCCCCTCCTTTTCATGACTCATTCTGTTTGCCTTATCAAAAGGTAAAAAAACACAACAAAAAACTAATTAAACTAATGAGAACCCAACCAGCTACTAATGGTCTTTTCTTTATTTTGCAGTTCATCAGTTTCTATTACTCAGGCAACATTATACAGTCGAGTTACATTATTATTAAAATAATGAGGGAGGGACTATGAGCAAACTTAATGGGGCTTCTCAACACAGGAAAGAAGTGGGTAAACACCTTTCTTTCATCGTCTCTCTTTCTGTTTGTCTATAGCCGTTTTCACATATAGTATGAACTCCGGACATGTCCTTTGAATCAGAAGAGGACATTTTCAGCATTTTCACTAGCCGCAATTTTGTGGAAAAATACGTAATATTCGAATAAAGTTGACTATGGTGTGCTTAACTAATTAACTTGAAGAACCAGATTTACAACCCTTTTAAATGTAAATGAGCACTGTAAACACCCAAATCAAAAATAAAATGTACAAAACTGCAGTCATCAAATATTCAGCTCTGATAATGTGTGCAAAGCTCCTTTTTGTATTAAAACATGCAACCAAATAAGACACAGACATAAAAAGAGTAGCTTCTTATAGGCTAAGTGGTGCAGGGGTGCGCTCGCGTGTCACTTAAGCAGCCGGCACGCGCCCTTGGTGACAGGAAGTGGAACGCACAGACCGAATGTTTTTAACAAGTAAATTGTCTTGCTGTGCGCTCTCTTTGTACTTCTTCTACAAACCTATACAGACACAACTGTTGCCTCAGCTGGCCGTTTCGCGTGGGCACACTGAACAGAGCTCGGGTGCGAATGTCAAGCCCTGAGCGTGACGCCGATTACACGTGGCCAGTTCGTAATATGTTCATAAAAAAACAAAATTGAAATCGTCGTTCCTTGAATTTGTCTAACAATTTGGGCGTTGACCCTTACGGTCTCTCCAGTTTCGTTGGCGTCTTGTTTTCTTCTGGTTTCGCCCCAGCTGCATGATTGAAACATCAGCTACATGCCAACTCGCTGGCTGTGAATCTTCCAGACAGTGAGCAGCTATATTCACACATGAGCTCAATCAGACATGACACCGACTCTGTACTAGGGAGCTCGCAGGGTAAAGACTGTTTAATGTCCAGTCCAACTGATTCGGACATTTGCGGTCCCACATACAGCGCCTCTGGGTAATATAAGTATCGATAATGTATGTATCGATAATTTCAGGATAGCAGTGCATGTGTGAAAGAGGCCTTTTTCTAAGTGTATCTCCAACATATGAAGGTGGATTTAGGCTGCTATACAGGCTATTTTGCATGAAGTCAAATTCAACAATGTACAAAGCAGGTGAGACGCAGCAAAGGCCAATTGAAGTGCACGTGTTCACTTTGTGTTGAACTTGTTTTGATTTCAGTTCCTACCAAAAAGACGGCATTAGCTAATGCACATGCCCGGTTCTATGAACAGCACGGTAAAATGCTATAAGATACAAAACCTAAAGTAATGTATCTGTGCATTTATCAACAGGATAGCTCTATAATTGGGTATTGTGTATTTACAGAAAAATCTCCCACAAGTGACAGCTCCATAGCGCTACTAGTGAATAATAATTTGACAGACCACCAAAAAGAACCTGTAGACACATGATTAAGGTATGAAGACAGGCACATGATAATTTAGAAAATGGGAACTGGACTAGCCCACTAAAATGTTCCTGGATTCCTAGTCAAAACAAACACATTTCTAAAAAAAAGCCTTAAGGCAAGATAACGTATTTGTCTCTACTGGTCATGTTGTGCATACTTTATTATCTTACTGATTGTGCCAAGCAATGCTGCTGAAATGTGAGGTTTCCACAACATCATAAAAACAGCATGTTGCGCATACAGTAGTTAAAAGGTTGTCCATTTTTCTGACAGCAGCATTCTGCTCTACAACCTTACATCATCTTTTGGAAGCAGAGTTCACCAGCCAACTGGGTAATGCCTGCCTGTGTGCTCTCATTGTTAAGCAACCCCAACCCCTGAATGGTGGCAGAGCTGGTAATGGAACATTGTGTAGAGAAGCCGAGAAATGTGGCAGAGGGTTCAGCTACAGACAAATTCATGGCAATCCTGTTACTTGTTAATTATGTTTTTATGGGATAACAGTTATACTAAATGTATGACTGTTATCCGATGAAAAGTACAGAATGAATAACAGATGTGATTTCTTTGTTAGCCCATGGACCTACTAAATTAGATGTACATTGTTATTTGTTTTTGTCTTGCCTTAATACTAGAAAACGCTCTCTATCTCCATCTATTTTTGCTTGTGCCGCTCTTGCATCCTCCCCTTCCATTATCATTCCACGGTCTGCCTTCTCTTGTCAACAATGACTATGTTTACATGCACATAATAATCCGTTTTTCGCACTTAATCCCAAAAAAGAGGATATTCCGACTATGCTGTTTACATGGCTAATGAAAGTGATTATTCTACTAATATTCCTGTTTACACATAGCCGTGCAAAATAGGATTTTTTTTCAAACTTTTCCACCAGTGGCGGACCTGTTTGACCATGCAAACACAGCCTCCCTCTTTCATTCATTCAACCAGCTTCTTGAAAATGTCGGCTCATATCCAAAAACCTCTTGATATCCAAGTCTTTCATAATGTTTAAAAGTAGGTGTGTTTGTGTGTTGGGCATGCATCTCTACCGCTGCCCTGCAATACCGGCACATCCCACATCTTAATCGGAAAATGCTAAATACGGAAAAATACCTTATTCAGAATACCCAAACGGAAAATGCATCAAATTCAGAATATCAACATATTCTGAATAATAGTCGAATATTGCTGTGCATGTAAACATACTCAATAATCAATAACTATCCTTTACTCTATACTAAAAGTTTCCAGCAAACAGTAATTTGTGTGACTGCCTCTCCTCCTCCTTCTCATCCTGGTCTTCGTCAGTCCTTTGATTCATTTTCACCCTTCCCTCCTCTCGCCCTGTGCTTCTTTACGGTCTTAAATCTGACAGCACAGATATATACTTGACCACAGAGTCATTACTGTGAAGTAAAAGGACGTGGCTTTCCTTCTTCAGTTGTTCGCTCACCTTTCTACTTCTGGATTTATGAGTCGTTACACCCTGTATCTGAATGAGATAGCATCACATTTGTCCAATCACTGAAAATAATGGATGCACTTTATGAGCACTTACAATATTTCTTCTCCGACAGCTGAATAAAATGTAGCGACGAAGTGGCCTATCACCAAAAACAATCACCTCTTTCTCTCGCTTTCATTTCCCAGCTTGATTTTCCTCTCGCTCCTTTTTCTTCATCCACATTTTATCATCTCTTCCCCTACGTTGTGCACTTTTAACCCTTTCTATCTTTCCATAACCACCTTTCTATTGTCTTTCATTCTACGGACACCCCATGTGGAAAGGCTTTAAATATCAAATAGTCTAAAAAAAATGAATTTTCATCAGCAATGTAATTGGAAATCCTACTCAGTCACGCAACACAGAGTTTGAGGATTGATCCATGCTAGCACCTCTTGACTCTCTCTGCCACTTGCTTGTCCGTCACATGTTTCTGTGGATCTCAATTATTTGTTTTCAACACTGTTCACATTCACACCCTTCTTATGCCAACACATCTTATGCCAACACAAGCTCCTTTCTCAAATCTGCCCATACTGCAGTACATTTAAGTCTTGATTGCTCCCGGCATCTCAGTACCTTCAGCCTCTTCTCTCTCACTTTTTCTTCGGGCCTTTTATCGTTAAAACACTGCTGTCACACGCAATTTTTTCTCACACTCCCTCCCTGCTCGCTATTTAATCTTTGCTCCATGTTATAATTTTCTCTGTAATTTGCATTTAAGTGAGAGCTCCGTAACCTATATGCAATTTACAACAAGCCCTATAATTTCTATATCTTTTAAACCTGTTTAGACCTGTTCACGGCTTTCATACTGTCATCGACTAGTTCTGCTGACTAGTTGGCAGAAACTGTATTTCACTGTGAGCATATTTTAGGGGCGCATGCTTGGCCATAATGTAGCATGCGCACAACGCGCATACACTTTGCTTCTCTCATCTACACGGACGCAGCAGTTCGGTTTTGCAAACCATACATAATTACAGGGAAAAATATTACTGAAAATGCACTTCAGGTGTTTGGATAGATCAGGAGACACTTTACAGTACAGTCCTCAAAAAGTCCCAGCATTCTTTGTGGCTTGTTGTGTTTTACACAACATTTCCATGAATCATGGATGTGTTGATGACATAACTACGGCGGGACTGGACACTCCGGCGGGATCTGGTCCGGGAGTGGCAATGCGCGATGCGCTCCTGGTGGAGCGGGTGGACGGAGATAGAGTCGGGGGAGGAGGAAGGGGCACAAGAGGAGCAGGTGGTGCGTTTGGAGGCCCACGCCCCATGGCTGCAGCAATCCTCTCCAGACTTGAGGAGTTGCGCCCGAGGGGCCGCAGCAACATCGCCACCCGGCCAAGACGGGCATTTATTACTTTGGCGCATCTCGGGACAGCTCCCGCTGGCGTGCGCCAGGCAAAACCGCCGTCATAATAGCAATCCGCCGTGGAACAAGCGCGCCTGCTCTTAAAGGGAATGTGAGATGACGCTCTGATTGGTTTATTGCACGTTACGCCCAAACCACACCTAGCTACTTCAGACCAAGCCATTTTAGATTTGCGTTGGGCGTAAGTCATTTATCCCGCCGGTATAATAGCAACAGCGCCCGAGATCCGCCCACAAAGCTACTTGCGTTTCACGTTTGATCCTTGCGTTTCAGATCGTTAAAATAGGGCCCGAAGTGCTTTATGGAGGATATATTTATTCATAATCCAAATTGAAAGTCCAAAGAGAAAACAAAGTGAGATCAAATTAAAAATATTATTATTTTACTACGCTTCTAGGAAAAATCATACCAAAATTAAATTTAAAAAAGAAAAAGGAAACTGAAATAGCAAAGTAGCTTAAATATAAATGCTTAAACTGAAATCTTTGAAGTTTTTTATTGAATGACAGAAACATCAAATATGAAACTTAAAATGGAAAATGGAAAAGCTTAAATAGAAATACTTAAATTAAAATCTCAAATAGAAAAAAAAAAATATTTTACCCTTTGCACTTAATAATTTTCAATTTGAAGTTTTAACTTTTGAATTTTACATTTGGTAATTGCCTTTTGACATTTTTAGATTTACCATTTCTATTTTTAATTAACATTAAGGCTTTTCATTTTGAAGTGACACTTGTCAATTCAAATTAGGAGGTGTGGCCCTGCAGCTGGTGGGAGGGTTGAGAGACTTCCAACTGACTGGCGAGTAGGCAATGCCGGTCGCAACCAGCTGGCTTGTCACGTTAGACTGGAGGTTCTGAAGTCCGACAATTTTCCTTTGCTATTTCATCCCTAAATTCACTTCTGAGACTTTTTTATGCGAGAAATCAACTATGTAGAGTTTGAAAATGGGCAGTTTTACAAAAATTGATGGCCAATTTTGCACATTTGCTCCGCTAATTGTCGGACTCTGTATTTCTCAGTATAGCTATGTTCAGAAGATTGTGCATCGAGGAGGGTTGGGGGTGTGTGCGCGATCACGTAAGGCTTGTATCATGTGGGCGCGCCGACAATGTTGTTGTCATTACTTAGAATTCTAAGTAGCTTTAAGAGAAAGTCTGCCGATTTTCAACCAGCTCTGTCTACTGCTGACGATTGGCACCAGTACCCAGAGGTCCAGGTTTACCCGCCAGTAAAACAGTAAAAAGAGTTAAAAATCTGCGACTTTACCACTTTTAGCGTTTAGCTTAGGGCAGCGTCATTGAAAACATGCACAACACTGGCTTAGATGCATTATTTTCCACACTTTTATCCAAATATGGCTCCAAAATACCAAGATGGCAACGGCCAAAATGCAAACTTCTGCCTTCAAAACAGCAGTCCACAGACAATGGTCACCTATGCTACGTTCAATCTTTATATAGGGGCTAAAATACAGTAGTAGCCAAGTGTTACTTAAAGCCAAAGAGCATATCATTAACCAACTAAGTATGTTTGTGGGGTTACAGGTTACATAAAATCCACTGTGTAGCATCTTCCCTGTATGTGGAAGTTGTCCTGATCTTATTAGAGTATGGGCTAACGTTAGCAGCTCTGTCAACCCAAGCCAAAGTTACCCAAGATCGCTTTAGGTTTCTCATTCACATTGCTCCGTCCTCATCATACCTGCCAACATTTGGTTTTTCAAAATCCGGGAGATTTGTGCGGGGGGTACTGTGAAGTGTACTGTAAGTGTTAAGTGAGTTCAGCTTGCATCACGTTTTCTGCCTCTGTCTGTCCTGTCGTGATGAAGGATGAAATCGTCTGTGTGCCCTTATTTGCCTCTTCTGCGCGATGGTGCATCTGTGTTTTAATGTGCTGGATAATGTCATTTTTCTCGCCGTGTGCTACATTAAATTCAATGCGACACACCTTACAAAAAGCGTGGAGGTTGTCAATATGACTAGGTAAGATGCATGTAAATTGTTGCGCCCAACACTGTTGAAATTTACAGCTATATTTCGATATCTTTGCGGGAACACCGCCTTCACCTGCCTTTTTTTAATCAGCTCGCTTTCGGGACTGAACTTTCAACTGCGCAACTGGGTTATAGGTTGCCAGGTTGAGGTGACAAACCAGTTGAAATTGTACATGGTGTGTGGATTAGGTGAATAGGATGCGTTTCATACAAGATCTGGCAACTGGTCAACATTAGACAAACATATTGGTCCGATTATTTATAAAGGAGTTTGGGCCATGCAAATAGAGTTTCCCGTGAGAAATAACAAACCGGGAGGGGTCTGGTAGATAGGGCTAAAACAACGGGAGAAACCCGGGAAAAACGGGAGGGTTGGCAGGTATGGTCCTCATCCTAATATCCTTTTCCCATGTTAAAGTGAAAACATATTACGTCCAAACTACGAACAGGTATGTAGCCAAGCAAGCAAACATGGTTATGTTTAAACAAATGAGCAGTCTTATCTAAGCCGTTCAATTTTTCCTTACCATATTTTAAATACTAGGACAAGCTAGCTCTACGCTGCAATACAAGAATAAAGTTTTCTAAATGGATCATTAACTTGTAAGGATTTGTATTTTTTGCCTGGGACATTAAGCTTTAAGTTTTTTTGTACAATAGGTCGCCATCAAATGCATATTTAAGACCCATTATACGATTCTTATTTTAAAAGGCGTCAGCTGGAAATATTATAAAGCTGCCGACAGCCTTTTTTAACCAATTCATAGAGCTAACACTGGCTTAATTAGCTTGCTAGCTATAGTTGTTAAAGTTATCTGGTGAAAATTGACAGTCGTCATCTGCAAATGTAAAGCATTCCCTAAAATTACTATGAATTTCATGTGGTTAATCTGCCACCATTATCATCAGTAAACTGAATATGCTGGATTTAGTTACAGCAGCACTTATGCACTTAAGTTTTCAGGTACTCAATCATCGGGTGTAAAAAAAGACGACTGCCAAAGTTAACAGATGGTGTATCTGCATTTGTATGGCACTCCTTCATTTTTAGCTGCACAGAAAGCATGAACCAAACACTTGTCTCTCTTCCCTCTCGTCTCCCTGCCAGCCCTGCTACTGTCTCTGGGTTTTTCCTTCACTCCCCTCCCCTCCCTTTTTTTTCTTTTCATTAGTCTTTAGTCCCAAAGAGATAGGCGAGAGGAATAGAAAAGGGAAGACGAGGAGGAGAGTCCTCCGTCCTGAGGCCCAGTGCCAGCTGCTACTGTACTGCTGCAGAGACCATCCATCCAAACCCAGGCAGGCAGGAATGACACTAGGGACATCACAATACCAAAAATCTAGTATTCACTACCGATACCAACAACAGAACACGATACTAGATACTAAAGTCGATACCACGGCGTGTGTAAGAAAATAATAATAATACTTTACATTACATTAAACATTAATACGTCAGTCTTCTGGACCCCACAGCCCGTTGCTTTGAAGCCCGGCGTCACCACACAGCCAGCGTACGGTACCGTCTTTCATGAGTTCACCTGGAACTCCCAGTTCAACAGCAAGCACGTTTACAGTAGTTGCGTCTGTTTTTTCTCTCTGCCGTTGTGGTTTTTCACCAAGAACCGGGCTGGTTAAAGTTAACAGATGTTATAGAGGTCCGTTCAAACAAGCGCTATCAGAGCACACGGCAGAGACTCGCTTATGGTTTGGGAGTTCCAGGTGAAGTCGTGAAAGCCACCGCCGTAGATGTAAGATAAAGCCAGAAGCTGAATGCGGTCGAGCCGTACAGGGAGATGATCGGGGGGCTATCTTAGACGGTGAAAGGGGGGCTTTTCGCTGTTTTTCCGCGCTGGTCGGTGTTCTTCTTCAGCATTTAGCATTTTTAACGTTAGGCATATATGCTGCCCCCGTCAGGTCCGGAAGGATTGCATCCCCCGGTACATGGAAAAATGAGTAGCCTACCGGCACGTTTTCAGAATTTTGGTACCAAGTTGGTACCGAAATATCGGTTCTCGTGACATCCCTAAATGACACTGCTTGGGGATTTAGCCCTTGATGCAAACTCTGGGTGCTATGGGACGATCTGCCTCTCATAGTGATAACAGAAGTTACCCCAGTCTCTAAACAAAGTGACGGTTACAAGTGTCCCCACCCCTTATCTGCCTTAACATATTCACATCTTTCCTCCATACGTCCATATTACTGTGTGCAGTAGAAATAATAATTACATGTATGTGTGCATGCACAATTCTGTCCACCCTGCTGTTTTTGGTATCGACAGTGACTGCGTTGCAATCAGTTCTCTGTGTAACATACCCCTGTCTGGTAAAGGCAGGCAATGGAATGTTTTGTCTAGCGCTATTTAGGGAGGCCACAGTAAGTCTTGTCACTCTGCTACAACAACAAGATCAACTTGAGTCAGCAGCACATCTGGTGTTTGTCACATTTATCACAATGCACGTCTCCCACTCACATAAACTGTGTGAATAAATGCGTCTTTTAAGGAGACAACGCGTCAGATCTTGTCCAAACACCAATGACAACGTATGTATCGGACATGCTTTCATTTCAAACAGCCCAAAGACTATCAAGGATCATGTATGAACTTCCATGAGTTGTCTATCATTAATCAGCTTTCCTATTAGCCAGCCACAACATAAAAGCTGCACTTGTTAACAGAAAACTGCTGTATCAGTTCAATAATAAAGTAAATAGATGCAGGAAGAGAAACAACTGCTTTAGATTACCAGCTGTTATTACCAAGAACGAGCTCTTGGACGAGCCAGGGGCAGTGTCAGCATGTGAGATAATATACTGTATTTCTACATAGGTCGAGGGAGTATAGTAAATGGACAGCTTTCAAAGGCCAGTCTCAACAGATGAGAGTTTACAATGCAACTTCTGCACATCAGGCAAATAATAGGCATGCCTGACATTATTTTGTAATAGCTTAATCAACGAAAAACACCATTATGTCCCAACAGGCATACCGACTGCTACTTGGGCGGAGTGATTTGCTATTGGGAGCAGTAGGCTAGATGGAGCCGGTTACCTCCAGGATTTGTGTTAAGCTAGGCTAGATGGAGCCAGTTACCTCCAGGATCTGTGCTAAGCTGGGCTAGCGGTGGGTGGGTCAGACAGAGTTATGACACGCACGGAGATGAGAATGGTATGTATGGACTTATCTAACTCTGGGGGATACGGTGAATAAGACAAAGTCCTAATAAATCCTTTAACAAATGTGTTTAGCTAAACAACCAGGAACTCAGGAACTCATATCTGGTGCATAATAGGGGTTAAATATATGAAATTGCTATAGTAAAAACAGCACTGGCTATTACTGTATAATAAAGTGCAAAAAGCTGCATTTTGGATACCGGATGTGTTACATTTAGATGTACTCAAATGTTCCAATCAGAATTTAGTGTTGCCATGACAAAAAGTAATCCTTAAGATCATTTCTCAACTTCCATGGTTTTGATAAATTCTTTTAGAGGGGGGACCTGGTTAAGCCATAGATATAAAACAATATTATATAATTGTTTTAATTTTATGGTTAAAGCAATGTTGCAAGAATTCAAGGGTTAGGAAAGTGGTTACCATTGGTTACTAGGAACACATCCAGTTATGTCAACTAGAGAGGGTATAATTATTAAATCCAACAGTCTCCATTCACATAAAACATGGTTGAAATGGCTACAGTTTCCATGTCACGTGTGATCAATCATAGTCAACTAATTTATGTAAGTATATGTAAAGTACATTGTAAATTCAAGCCAGGTGGGGGTTCAGAGCGAGTCTCTGTGGTTTTAGGGGGAAGTCGATTAACTAGGCCTCGTCCCTACACGTTTCCTGAAAAGAAAGCCGAAGGGATCCCTTTGCTCTTCCCCACGCTCTACCTTGGGTGCTTCTTCTCGCTCCACAGAGGGATGCGACGGTGAGAATGAGACAAAGAGATGATAAGGTTTCACGGAAGACAGATGAGATGACGCAAACACTTGACAGACAGCAGCCCTGGAAGCTGCTCCTGTCTGTGTAGCCATACAACAGAGAGACAGAGAGAGAGACAGAGAGAGAAAAGAAACTCACTTTTTATAAAACTTGAAGAACAGAGCCAGCAGGTTATTCTTTACGAGATGGATTAACTAAAAAAAAAATACCGTAAAGGATGGGATGAAAATCAGTAGCCATGTTTCCATCCACACGTTTTTATGTGAATTAAGTAATATCAAATGAAAAATGACTTCTGGAAACAGTAAAATTTGATTGAATTTCATGAATATCAACACAAAGTTTGTACGTTCGATCTCATTGGATTTTCTCTTAATCGGTAAACGGCTTATGCGATAAACGCCGATGGAAACGTTATTTGCCGAATAAATAATGAACTGTGTTTACGTTTTTAGGTCATTTTATGGTTGCAACCGGCCATAAAACGAAGACGAAGTTATGTTGTGTTTAAACCCCCTACCGCTAGATGGCACCACTAGTGTCTTTGCCTAGCAGGGCCTAGCAGTGCCTGACTTTTTGCTAGAAGCTAACAATATAGCTATGGCTGAACTTTGGCCTACTTTAGCATATAAAAATGTGCTCACTAAGAGCCTGTGAACCACAATCCCAAACTGGCAGTTTGATTTTCTGTCTACTGAATGATTTACCTAAAGTAAACTTCTTTGACTTTTATGAAGATCATGTCTTTTTTTAAATATTAGTTTTTCTAAAATTATACTTTAAAAAAATCCCAATATATTGCTTTACGCACAATATCAAAATATATTGCAATATATTGAATCGTGACCCATGTATCGTGACACGTATCGTATTGCCAGATTCTTGCCAATACACAGCCCTAGCAGACAGGTACACACACATGCACACACACGCACACAACATGCACACAACACGCACGCATGCACACACTAGGGCTGGGTATCATTTAAAAAATGACAATACCAGTACCAATACTAGTAGCTAGAGGTGTTGAAATTAATCAAATAATCGATGCATCGAATCGGGGACACGGACGATGCTGCATCGATTATCGGCCGAAAGTACTCCATTGGTATTGTTATCATAATCAATTATTGTTGTTAACAATTTAATGTATGCCTAACAACATTTCTGTTTAATCAATTATTGTTGTTTACAATTTAATGTATGCCTAACAACATTTCTGTTTACATATTCTGTTATGTTTTGCACATTCAGGAAGTGTCATGTGCTCAGTGCTGTAGTTTTATGTATCCAATTTATTTAGTATTAGAGCACTGCAGAATGTTTTGTTTTTGAAGCTATGAAAAGCTATGAATTAAATATCCTACATGGCTTTAATTGTAAAAATGTATTTGATGCATCGTGATGCATCGAGATGCATCGAGATATCGAATCAAATTGAATCACTGACATGATAATCGGAATCGAATCGGGAGATCAGTGAAGATTCACACCTCTACTAGTAGCCTTAACGTGATAACAATACCAATGGAGTACTTTATTTGATACCTTTTTTTCTACTTCATTCGATACTAGAGATGCAGCGATAGACCGGCCGGTGACCGGAATTGGCCGGTTTTCACGTGCTCGGCCATGACCGGCAGGTCAGTCTGACATATGCCGATTTCATGCCGGTCAACGCTACAAATAACTGACAACATAAGTTATACGAGTTACAGTTCTCAAGGACGCACGCATCCACACACACGCCAGCACGCAGTCTCTTTTTCCTTTCTCTCAACTTTTCCGCCGTGTGTGGCGCATGTCCGCGCTATTCTCGCACATTGAATTGAATTGAAAAAACTTTATTAATCCCGATAGGGAAACTGGTTTGCCACCAACCCTACAGCAATCGAACACAATACACAACTAACAGACAAATAAACAAACAAATAATTCTGGACTAGTAGACCAATAGACCCTAATAAGGAGACACAATTTCACAATACATGAATGTAAAAAAAAACATTTTTTTTAAAATTTAAAAAAATGTAGGGAACCTGGTGAATTAACCTGCAACGTGTCAGCTGTTTGGAAATTCTTCAGCGTGTGTGCAGAAGATAACAAGTTTGCAATATGCAACACCTGCAAGGAAAAAGTAGGGCGTGGAGGGACGACACCAAAAACCAAAATCACATTTTTTTTAGTTGGATATTGGACTTGCACTTCAGATGTGTGTGTGAATTTCCCACGCCAGGAGTAATTTATAAAGTTCTATTTTATAGTGCTACATTATCTGTTCCAAAAATGTTCTATGTTCTGTACACAATGTTCTATTAAAGAAAAGATAGAAAATAAATATTTGTGTGTGCTGTGGTTAGAAAAAAATCGGAATCGGCTAAAATCGGTATTGGCTGGCCTAACACAAAGAAAATCGGAAATCGGAATCGGTCTAGAAAGTTGTAAGCGGTGCATCTCTATTCGATACCCATCATGTGATTAGACGCTAAATTGCGAACTCCATCAAATACACCGCGCTTGACTTCACCACACCATAGACTGTATGGGTTGTAGCTTGCGGTAATTGGCTGTGAGCAAAACCATACAAATAGTAATTTTTTTCTACAAACTGGGCACAAAAATGACTGAATGCAGGTATCGTTTGACTGCAGAAGTTTCGACTACTAAGTTTCGGACTACCTGGTTATTTCAGTTCATACCTTAAAGTAGGGGCTGGGCGGCATGGCCTAAAATTTATATCACACTGTAATTTCAAGCATGGACAGTACCGGTAGGCAGATTTATGCATTGATAACACTGAAACACTGCAGCACTAAGCCGTTCATCTCAGCTGAGAACGGAGAAATGTCTGGTTGAGGCGAGTTATGTCTGATGTGTGTATACAGAGGTCTATGTAAGCAACAATAAAGTTGCATTTTCACATAGATGTTAACTTCTCCAAGCGGTCATATTTTACCTCTGGCACAGCCTCTCACATTGGATAGATGGAGTGGTCCCTGTCACGCTCAATCTCCCAAACTAATGCCAGAGCATCTTTATTATACAACCACAGTGACATATTGCAAGGGCCTGCCTGATACTGCACTGCATTAGATAAAATAGCTGGATTCTTTGCAGCAGGTTGGTACACAACTGGTAGTTGCTCTTGCTCAGGGGCTACTCCGGGGGGGATCTAAAGCTGTCACCACAAGTGACTCAAACAGCTACCTGGATACAGTCCTAATCATGCTGTCTGGTGGCATTTTCCTCTTCTTATGATGACGCACCAGCAGATACAACTACACCCAGATATGATCAGAGAGAAAGAGAAAAACAGCACACGATGCCACAATGCCATTTGCCAATTTGTTGCAGCACTGAACAACAACTGATCAATACGTGTGTGATTTCGAAAAGGAAATCAGGGACTGAGTAGCCTCGCAGAGGAGGGTCTGGCTAGTCCACACAGCATTCTGGGATGGGAGAAAAACGTGCTCTGGTTTATTGCCATTTCTTTAAACCAATCACAATCGTCTTGGGCGGTGCTAAGGGCCGTATGGAGCAACAACGCCGATGGAAAATAGCCTCGGGAAGGAACTTGTTTTGGTGGAACGTGTACGTTCAAAGGTTGTTTTAGTCGTGCAACAGAAAACTCAGATTGGACAGATAGTCTAGCTAGCTGTCTGGATTTACCCTGCAGAGATCTGAGGAGCAGTTAACCACAGTCCTCAGAAATCCACCCGAGTTTAGAACGCCAACACAAAGAAAGCAGAAGGTGTGGGACATCCGACCGAAATGAGGGACATCCGGCGGAATTTCCGGCAGCACCTGAACAATCCCGGAAGTGAAACGTCGTCGATATATAGACTAGGGACTGAGTAAATGCAATTGCCATTGCTTCCAGGAACCACAGGTGTCGCCAAATCAACGAGGACTGAAAATAACGATTGTAATGCTGTAGTGCTCAAAACTCTTCTACTAAGTGCTATATCAATATATTTCATGTTCATAATCACATTTAAAAACCAACATTTCGCCTTTTCGTGTACCTGATGTTTCTTTGACCACCGATAACCATTTATATATGTACTAACATAGGGATGAGTACGATATAGAGTCAGATTAAAGCAAAAATACACGGAAAGAGGATAGTATCACTCGGCGCTATCACAGCGCTCACTCGTGGGGCTAATTTAGATCCAGTGGTGTGCATAGACGTTTACCTGGAGCAAGTGTAAAATACAACAACGAAAAAGGCACCTGGGGCCAGAACAGACAATGGGGCATTCTTACACCATGTACGACAGGGACTACTGCATCATTACAAAAATCTGAGAGGAAAGATACAGAGGAGAGGGGTAAAGTGAAGAGGCGAGAAGAAGAAAAACCTAACCCAGTTTGGTTTGCGTGGCTCTATTAAACCTCTGCTCCCTAGGTATTACATTAACCTAGTTAAGCTTTTCCTGCTGAGTTAATTAGACAAGATTGGAAAGGGCTTCTGAGTCCCGCCACTGCAGATTTCTAATGATGTGATGAACGTCAACGGCTCTGGACTAAGAATTGGGAGTGTGAGCAGGATTGTGGAAAAGCCCCCAAAAAATGTAATTAAATAAAATTTGTTTTATTGTCACAACAGAACAGAGGAACATCAAAATATATTAAAGTTATGATAAATAAAATGTTTAAAAATACAAACTTAAGATAGGAAACCTCCTAAGAACCAAGGAAAACATTTTTTTCCTAATCATATTTTTTGTGATTCCATATCTGTTTAAGGTTAAAAAAAACATCCTACAATTTACACATTTAGATTTTTATTTATTTACAGCATGTCCACTGTAGTGGACAACAGGATCATTTGAGTACGAAAACAGACACATTTGGTAGATGTGTCGTCATTATTTACCGGAAGATATTCCTGATGTCCACTATAATTGGCATTCATAAAATGGCAAATTTTTCAAAAGATACATAATGTAGTTGCCATCAGAACTCAATATATGATTCCTAACACCTTAATGAACAAGAAAATATATGATTATCATAGTAACAAAACCACAGACAAACAATATTTGACTCATCTCTTATCTTTCCATAAAATGTGCTTGTTCCTATGCCGTCCATTTTGGATTGAAAGATAGAGGCGGTTCCCGGCCTCCCAGCCAATCAAATAACACATCACTGAAAAGCCCAGGATGTCCTCTGTACAGTACAGCAGGAATTAAGAGACTTGCACAAAAGATTCCAAGGAGAGGAATGAAACTCAAATGCCCGTTGACATAAGTCAACGGGCTGGGTCTCTTAAAGTCCTTTGAACAAAAACACAATAACAAAACAAAAAAATCAATGAGTGTTGCCCACAAGGACGTTGTAGAGCGCCCTCTGGTGGACAAACTATGCAACGCCAACACTCAAAACATGGTTGAAGGGTGTTTCCTCCGTTTTTATTTGAATTTTTAAATATTCATTTATCGGCCATTATAAATGCCGATACCGATAGTTTGGAAAATGCCTAATATCGGCCTGCCGATATATCAGTCGGGCTCGAGTAATTTTTAATTAACATAACCCACAAAATGTTATATTGAACACACAATCTGCAGTTGTTTCCCTACAATATCCGTTCCTGTCAACTGAAGCATGATTGATGTTTTCATGGGAATGGGCAAAGCATTTAGTTAATGTTTGTGAAACATTGTGGTCTTGGTTTAATGTGAGGCAACTGACAGAACACTGTGTCAGTGGTAAAGGGAGACTGTGGCCTTGTTTCAATTAAAGTCAACATTTACCTGAGGCACAGCATAGGATACCAATTCTGGTCTTTGGGTATTGAGTGCCAAACCCACAACCTGTCAAATAAGACAACCAAGTCAGTTTTCTGTGGACTGGCTTGATCCAAAAACATGTGATATCCATGCCTCAGTTGCACTTTGTGTTTAAGGCTTGAGAACTACGTCTGTAAAGGAGCAGAGTGGGCTTCACGAGAGGGGGCCCAGGCGCTAAAACGGAGCGTTTTAGACAGAGGGTGAAAACAGGTATATTCAGACAGACATGAGTATGAGAACAATAATGTTGTTTTTTTTTAACATTAAAGCAACACTGTAACTTTTCCTGCTTCGGTCCCCCTACAGGTTGGAAGCGGAATTGTCCATTACATTACATTGTCCAGTTCATTCAAACTACAGATCCGAGGCGACACGATCTGGCAAACTTGCACAGTGTAACGTAATGGACAATTCCGCTTCCAACCTGTAGGGGGACTGAAGCGGGAAAAGTTACATAGTGTTGCTTTAAAGCATGTAAAACGTGTTCTAGTAGAAACCCAAAATAATACAAGTGTGAACTTGAAAACGAGCATGATGCGTCTCCTTTAAGTTAATAAAGGCAATACTGGAAATGTGTTGTCTAGAAAGGTATTTGGTTGAGTTTTATTTGCAATATAATTCCATTCAAGAGCTGTGTTGGAGAGGGCACATTTTTGGCACAACGATGAGTTTTATTGAATTAAAACAAAGCATTATTCATTCAGTTAACCTGCCTCTTCAGTTCAATTTTGACATTGATTTGATTTAAATGGTGTTTTCCTCTTTTTCCGCTCTGTGAGCACAAAAGTGGTACAACATATCCCTGTCATGTATTGGTGATTGTGTTTTTATCAGCAGTTACAGAAGCCATTGATTGGTAACTAGACAAACAGAGTGGATATAAATGGTATGCCATCGCCTGTGTTATCTAATCTGATGGTTTGACTAGCTGGACGCTAAGATTTCTATTGGAGAAACAATAAGAGATAAACAACAATACCAGATAACCATCAAAGATGTGGCAGACAAATGAAGATTAACACACACAAAAGTCAGACTGAATTGATTTCCAGTAATTAATATAAATAACAGTACAGTCAACTACAAAGTACGAGGCTTTTCTTTGGTTTTACACTGAGTGGTTATTAGCGTTAATTCAAATACCCGTGTGAATAAAGGAATTAAATGTATGGGAGGAAGTTCAGTAGCTTACAATAATAGGACTGCGGGTGTGCACATGTGTGTGTGTGTGTGTGAGAGAATACAGTAACTGTAAGTAGTTTAAAATGATAGGATTATGAGTGGGTTTGTCCGTGTGTGCATGTGTGGAGGAAAAAAAAAAGACTTTTTTTTTTATTTCCACCATGCGCATCGTGTCATGTCCTATTAATTTTTCCCCCGCTGCTACTGCATGTAGTGTCACAAGCTGGAGGGGTTTTTGCATAATACCCACCACAATGTAAAATCAGCCTGGTGTCTTTTGGTATCAAGTCTATCATGAAAGCCCATAAGCCTTTTACCTCTAGGCAGTGTTTAAACTGGATGCACATACAATTTCTTTAGCTCATTAAGCACTCAATTTGCTGCCACAGCCAAATTTGCGCGCGCACACACACACACACACACACACACACACACACACACACACACACACACACACACACAGTGCCCCCAGAAAGCTTTGAAGTTTAAGATCGGTTTCTGATTTTTAAACTCCTAGCCTCCTAACAAAATTGTTGTACAAAGCATGAACTTAATTCCTTTTCTTGCGGATGACCACCCACAGAATTTCACCTCAGAACCAAGTTTCATTGCAGCCATTTTTTTGGGGGGGGATTTTGAAATGTTTGCATTTGGATTTGTAACTGTTTGTTTTAGGATGCCTTGTTGGTGACAGTAAATCAGAGTAACGGTAGGTTTCCGCACAGCGAAATGCCGAACGGCTTCGCTCGCATCTTTCTCCGCCGCCATTAAGGAACTACACCTCAAACTAGCGCACGACCTCAACGTCATCGTTCACAGCCACTCCCTCTGTTCGCTGATTGAACCGGTAAAGATTTGGCCGGAGAGAAAACCCGCTAATATACCGCAAACCCAGACGGAGTACTGAAGGAAAAAGAAAACTGAGCGGAAGTATGTAGGAGGGCGGAGCCAGGCTACAGGCACGATACTGATTGAATAGATTTTTTTCTGAGAAATTTGTATCATGTGGTGACACACTACATTTTGAACAGCATTCTTTTGACACAGTTGCGGTAAAAGGATCCATAACAGAAAACACGCCTGAAGCACGTGAACAGTTTTCATTAAATGCCACTTCTTCAGACCCTCGAGGGAATTGTCACTTCTTGGTGTTTTATGGTGTGACACATTAATATACAGACCAAAGATTTTTTTGGACATTTTAGGCCTTCATTTTTACAGGACAGTGGGGGAATGACACGCAGCAAAGGGCCACGGGCCGGAGTCAAACCAGCAAACCTCTATACATTGGCGCGCGCCCCACCAGGTGAGCTAGTACCCGGGCACCCATAAATGTTATTGCCGTTGATACATTAAAATCAGGGTCGTAACAGTGGCTGTTCTACCTGCGTGTAATCTAGTGTGAAGATAAATCATGTGAGACGATTATATTCTCATTAATTATATTCTATAATTATATTCTATCTATATATAGTAGTTTTTTTCTGCTCAAACAGAAACAACCCACATGCAGTATGTATGGGCACAAACTCTTGCTGTGAATGTGTTGTATCTGTGTTTGGAAATTACTAAAAATGTTAAATATTTCAAAAAAAGAATAATAAATAAGTTTACTTGGCACATCCGTTGTTTAGCTTTTTTAAATTTGTGTGAAAATATTTTGCTGATTTATACAGTTCTCTAAGATTATATATATCTTAACTGAAGAACAAAAAATAGCATCACAAATTCCTTTTGAGAAACACATCTGAGCTGAACAAACAGATGCAAAGCCTTTTATACTGTTCACTTAGCTACAAGCATTACTAAAAAGTTGTCTGTGTGTGTGTGGCTAATAGAGCCCGACCGATAAGGCATTTTTAAGGCCGATATCGATACAAATATTTGATGATTTAAAAATCCGATATTCTGATACATCGGCCGATATATATATATTTAAAAAAACAAAATCCTGAAACGGATTTCCCTAACATTAGTTATTTGTAGTTATTTATGATTCCTCACTAAAATATGATAATACAGTTTAAAAATAAACTTGTTTGTTTAATTGTCAGAAAAGAGGAACATCAAAATATATTAAATTAAAATATATAAGTTCTGATAAATAAAATGTATAAAAATACAAACTTAAGATATGAAAGTCCTTTGAACAAAAAGACAATAACAAAAAAATAAATAATCAAAGAGTGTTGCCAACAGGGACGTTGTAGAGCGCTCCTTTAGTATCCACCAACGCCAACATTCACAACATGGTTGAAGGGTGTTTCGTCCGTTTTTATTTTATTTTTTTAATATTCATTTATCGGCCATTATAAATGCCGATACCGATAGTTTGGAAAATGCCTAATATCGGCAGATAATATCAGAAGAGAAGTTAAAGGTTGATAAAGTGACACAAGGCCACCATGAGAACAGCGTTCCCTCTGATTAAAGGGCAGATTTTAGGTTTCGCTCCACAACTAAAATTCAGAAATAGTAGATTTAAAGCAATGAATACTGGCATGTTGATGGGTCTACAGTGTTATGTTAGACTACGCCAAAACACAATATCTATATAAGCATAAAATTATAGAAGAAGGGGTTTGGGTGTTGTATTGGCCATGATTACAAAGCCAGGTCTGCGTTGTTGCTGCTGCAGCATTTAAGCTTCTTTTAAAGCCAGGAAAAATCCAGAATGGTATGGAATAAAAGTACCATGAAATAATTACATTTATTTAATTATTTATGTATTTACTGCCTCATTTATTTATTTTATGATGTATTTCAAAGGCATATTTATTTATTTATTCATGTATTTATGTATTTATTCATTTATTTATGTATTTATTCATTTATTTAATTCTGAATAAAACGGCATTCCATAGAATGGAAGTTTGAGCATTGTGCTCAATTCATTAAATACACATGGTGTGTGGCAACTCATGGGCTGAATCTTAAAGGCAGTCTCAAAGCTCTTATTCCTGCCCCCAAGGATGGAGGAGCGAGCATCGAGGAGGGATCTCCGAGGAGCTATGAGCGAAGATTACACGGGAGCAGCCTTCCCGGAAGCTGTGCGGCTGAAAGCCGTTGCTAACTCCGCCCATACAGCTGACAAATCCACAGGACGCTTCAGAGGAAAGGACGTCTCATCCCTCTAAAACACATTTCCTCGTTTTCCGGCTCTCCTCCCATGATTTCCTCCGTCTCTCCCGTGCTTCCCAGGTGGGACGCACTAAGACGTGAGGAAGGGAAGCAAGTGGAGGAGCCAGGGATGCAATTTAAGGGAAGTAAGAAGCACCTATGCACAGTGGTGTAGTCTACGTGATACGCAGTATACCCACTAAGAAAGCTCCAGGATTTCCATATACCGACTTAAAAATGCCCAATGACACGCAACATACTTTCCATCATATTTTAGATATATTTTGAATCGTCATCTGTGTTTTTCTTCTTCACATAAGCTACATAAAAGGTATTTCCACCGTAAATTGGTGCATAAAAGTGTATCCGAATACAGGAAATGAAGTCGTGGATGCTCAAAACTTGCCTGGGGAAGGACACCCAGACGCCCCACTATGATATGCCCCCCAAAAAAAAAAAAGACATAAGACTATACCACTGCCTAGAGCTGGGCAATATATCGATATTATATCGATATCGTGATATGAGACTAGATATCGTCTTAGATTTTGGATATCGTAATATCGTGATATGGCATTAGTGTTGTCTTTTCCTGGTTTTAAAGGCTGCATTACAGTAAAGTGATGTTATTTTCTGAACTTACCAGACTGTTGTAACTGTTCTATTATTTGCCTTTACCTACTTAGTCATTATATCCACATTACTGATGATTATTTATCAAAAAATCTCATTGTGTAAATATTTTTGTTAAAGTACCAATAGTCAACACTACAATATCGTTGCGGTATCAATATCGAGGTATTTGGTCAAAAATATCGTGATATTTGATTTTCTCCATATCGCCTAGCCCTACCACTGCCTCACCACAGGAACTAGGAACTAATAAAAGACATAGTTACTAAAACACCTGTACAAAATGGACGCAGTTATATTTAGCCTGTGGAGCTTAGAGCGTGCGACCTGGATGAGGCAGTTCACAGAAACTGTTAGATTATACCAGAAGGCCAGGTTTACATTTAAGCCCCTTGGTTTTCTCAGAGGATGAGGTGTAGTTGTGCTCCTTTAAAAACATGTCCACATGGGATCAAACGAGAGAAAGGACGAGCGAGCCGTTTGCTAATATACTGACATCCAATTTAAGGTGGCTTTTTAAAACCAGGCAGGTAAAAGTAGGGACACATTTAACACGCGTTAAGGACTGTTAGGTCATGTTTCTCCAGCCATGTGATCACCACCACAGTTATAAAGTGTGTTCACTGGTTATCGAGAATACAATAGAACGTATTCCCCTTAAAGGCAAGCTTCTCCTACATGGATACAATATTTTCTGCCGAAGTTTGGGATATTTCACCTGAGAGGTTTCTGTATTTTTTTTATTTCTGTGCTTATTATTTAGTCATTAGTATGTAATGTTGGGCTAGATCCTTCACGTTACACTTCCGGGATTGCTCCAGATGCATGTATTTTCCCTTTCCTTCCGCTTTCTTTGTGTTCGAATTTTAAAGTCGGTGGATTTATGAGGACTAATTGTTGACTGCTCCTCAGATCTCTGTAGGGTAAATTGAGACATCTAGCTAGACTATCTGTCCAATCTGAGTTTTCTCCTGCACGACTATTTTGCAGCAGCTCTGTGCGGAGTTTAGCACCGCCCATGAAGATTCTGATTGGTTTTAAGAAATGCCATCAAACCAGAGGGGGTTTTCCTCCCATCCCTGAATGCTGCGTGGACTAGCCAGACCCTCCTTCAGCGCGCTTTGGAGGAGGGTCTGGCAAAGCGAGACTACTGTTGGCCTAACCTCTACACCTAGCACAGACCAGTTTCCGACTCCTCCACAAAATCAGATGGGAAGATGAAAGTTCATCAGACAGCCTTAACTGCATCTATTAGGAAATACATTGACATTGAAATGTTAGGGAGACACTGATATTATCTTAGTGTCCATGTGCAGAGAGAAGAGAAAAGAAGAGAAGAGAAGAGAAGAGAAGAGAAGAGAAGAGAAGAGAAGAGAAGAGAATCTCCCCTTACAATCTTCAACTCTTTCACGGAGCAGGCGAAGCAGCCCCTCCATCTGCTCTTTCCTTCACGGCAATAATGGCTCATTGCCGTTGTCTCTTAGCAACACCAGCCAAATCGATGGAGGGAAAAAGAGAGCGACAGAGAGATGAATGGGGGGGTGAGAGGACAAAAGGCGAGAAAGAAGTAGATAGAAGTGGGGAGAAGGGCAAATGAGTGTCAAGTGTACACAGAAAAGTAGAAGAGAGGGTGAGTAAAGTGTAGATATAGGGAGGGAGAAAGGGGGAGAGGTTTAAAAAAAAAAAAGCACAGAGAGGGGAGGAAAGGTGACTGGAGGAAGATAGGGGATAGAATAGATAGATAGGACAGAGAAGATTAGAAAGAGGGGAGGGAGACAGAGGAAACACTATCAGAAAGAAACTAGGGAGGGATGCTTAAATGTCAAACAACCAAGTCACTGCATTTAACCAAAATGTCAAAACGATAAAGTCTCAGCTGAGAGGCTGAGCCCTCTGCTGTGTTTTGACTACTATTGCACTAAACTATTGCACAAAAAGAAGATAATGCCTCTGAAAGTGGAAAACGCTTCAGTAACCAATGACGAACTGTGCTGTATGTATTTTGTTTTGGGACTTAATTTGCAAATAAATGAATAAAACGTTTTAAAAAAAAAAAAAAAACTTTAAAGTCGACTACATCATGTTTTCGACTACTTTTCTTGGAAAATAATTCTCTAAGAGTTTGGTTATATATAGGCTAGGCCGACAGAATACTCCCTGAATAGGCTACGATCTGACATCAAAGTAAATGTCAGACATCTTTACTGTAACTTTGTTTCCCGATTCTATAGCCTAATAAAAGCCTGCAAGATTAAATGTGGAACTGAAATAAGAATTGGGTAAGACAAGTGTCCACAGTTTGTCTAAGTGCCCATATAGGCTACTTAGTGTTACTCAACTGGTGCCCATGGGACGGAAAAAAATATTTTCAGCATTGTCAGGCAGGTCAGCGACTACAATGCATCACCGGCCGGGCAGAGGGAGATGTACAGAGCCGATGGCCTCCGACACCAGCAGCACACACTGGAGGAGAACGATGCCTGCTTCTCCATCATTAACGTTACCCCCAAAGCACTTTAACCGAGCGGTTTGTTTGCCCCCAAAACACCCTATGTAGAGACAATGTGGCTGCATAAGAATTTTGTTCTTAAAGGCTCACCTTGCTGTGCCAGTTGTATTTCTGGGTGAAATCCCAAATCTGCGTTATTTTCAACCGCCGGTCCTTTTCAGCATGGCTCGCCGCCGCCGCCGCCGCCGCTGCTGCTGCTGCTGCTTATCTCAGACATCTAGCGGTTCTCGTCGTTCGTGGCATGCAGTCGCGTTGTCCGAACCTAAATGTGTTTTCCCCCACTCTCTCTGGGTGGAAATGCCAAACGAGCAACGTAATTTTAATGGACCTCGGATAACGAAAAAGAAAAGAAAAATACGCTAGCGGTTTCAACCTAGCTATGCAAAGGCAACGGTGAACGTTAACGTACCAGATGCTGAAACGGCTAAAACCTGCTAACCCGCTCGCTGAATAGTAATGAGTGATGACTGGGAAGTGTCCAATACAAGAAGAAGACCGTGGACTGTTCTCCCCGGACGGCCCTCAGCGATGAGGCATGGAGCATGGGCAGAAGGAGCAGGAGGCGGCGTCGGTGGAGGGACGGGGACGGTCCTCGTAAACCCCGGTGGGAACGGGTGGGAACCGCTACATCTACAACTTCCTGTTATCTTTTCACAATTAAAATATTGGGTGTGGTTTAAACCTATGAAAATAAAATAGGCCTACTTTAAAACCATATAGGCAAAACTAGGCTTATATGCAGAACATAATTAATATTTTGTTTTGTTCTATCAAATGTTGCTGTATAAACCAAACGATATTCATAAAAAAACAATATATTGACTAAATTAATACAATTCATACCCCTCAAGTATATAGGCCTGTGTGTGTGTGTGTGTGTGTGTGTGTGTGTGTGTGTGTCAATATGTTATGTCCTGCTGCTTTCCAAAGATACCTGTGATCCAATAGTATATACTACTTCTCCTTTTATTTACCTTTAATATCGTTTATATATGTTTTTTTTATTGCAGCAACACATCAATTCATAGCACTACTGTACTTCAAAAGTCCAGTCTATTTGGTCAAATAATGATCTGTCTCTCATTCCGAGAGCAAATTTGCTCTCAGAATAGTTTAAACCACTATTTCTGACAGTTCTGACTCCACGGCTGCACAAACAGGCTGGAAACTCTAATTATGGGTTGCACTGATTTGGCTGAGAAACTAACCACTGCCTCTCTGATCCACACACCAATCAAACAAACCCACTTGGACTCTCTTCATCCTCATTATATTTTCTGGACAGAGACACCCATCTCTGGGCTATGTTGTGGTAATGATGTCGTTGTCGTCCGCTCATCCGCTCCCCCTCTGCAGTCCTGATGCATGCAAAACATTTGGGAATGTGTAGTTTTTACAAGTAGGCTACTGTAGTTTACTGCATTATCAGGGACTGTTAAATTGGGTTGAAAATCAAAAACCAAACTCTTAAAATGGGATACATAGACATGTTCACTCACAACACAAAAAAGAAAAAGAAACCAGGTTGCCAAAATACTTCTGCTCAGTTTTCCTTTTCTGGTTCACCTGAGCACATTAAATGGCCCATGGAACTGATAATCCATCAGAGCTGATATTAAGTAATGTCAAAATGACTGCAGTCTAGAGTACATCCAATCCAAACATAAGTAAGGCCAGCCATGCAGTAAAAAAGTGATTACACTTTACTTTGCACTACTATAATGGTGTGTGTGTGTGTGTGTGTGTGTGTGTTTGTGTGCGCGTGCGCGCATGTGTGTACGCGTATGTGCGTACAATACACTGCATTGCATACACTGAGAGAGAGAGAGAGAGAGAGAGAGAGAGAGAGAGAGAGAGAGAGAGAATGAAAGAGAGAGAAAATGAGAGAGCGCATGTAGCCTATGTATAACCGTTATTTAGGTCTTTGTCGACATCTGCTGGAGATTGGGCGCTACTACAGTATGTGTCAGATTTCTGTCAGGCACTGTGTCGGTCACCTCACATGACGGCGTATTGACGAAGGACCCACCAACGGCGTCTGATCGTTGGCTTCACGGAGTTCCATGGAGATTGTTTGTGTAAATGAAACGTTATCCATCTGAAATCAGAATCATCTTATCTAACACACCGGTAAATATTTTATTGTACAAATCTACATCTTCTTCGTAATCAAATGAACGTTGTATGCATGTAAACTGTGCACGGGCTTAAGTAATAGAGCACGGAAAAATGGGATAGCGTCCGGCAAAAGTGGCGCTTTCTATGAATGGGCTCACAGTCCGCAGAATAAAAGTCACTAAGTGAGCTGTATAGGCTAACTGTGCTCAGTTTTGACCAACTTGAATTGTCAAAGCTAAGGATAAGTAACGTTGTGCGACCATGGCTTTGCAACAAAGGAGCTAAGTTTGCAACACACGTAATTATTGGTTATTTGGACGTCTTCTAACTGCTAAGCTAACGTTAGCAATGTTCGTCGGTTATTGTCACGTAAACTACACCACAAGTTACGTTTGTGTGTCCAGCCAGCATGTTAACCCTAACTCTTAATGGCTATGTTGCGAGGAGTTTATTTGTTTTTGGAAGGTAACGTTAACTATTTTGACCACAGTGCTACTTCCTTAACAGTGCAGCTCGGTTCAGTTTGAATATCCCTCTTATTATTACAACCCACCGTTGGGCACGGAAACATTTGAAAGACTGGTCGTGGTGAATAAACTGTTCATATTACTAACCGAGATGTTACTGTTCATACATCTTTCTTTGTTTTCCATTATTTCTCTACAGTTTTGAGCTGGGCTAAGTGCTCCGTTCATAGCCCCTGAAGAACTTTGTGGGGAAGCCACAGAAAGGGAGCCATGTTTCTTTACAACATCACCCTACAGCGTGCCACGGGCATCAGTCATGCCATCCATGGAAACTTCTCAGGTGAGATCGCTGCCTGTTTCATCTTTTCTTGTTTAATTTGGTTTATCATTAGTCTGTCTGGCTATTTTCTACCTCTTTTGTCAAATGTGTTTAAAGCTAGAGTAGGGGGTAAGACCACTGCTTGGGAATTGGATGGTCAGAGTGCATTGTGGGTAGGGCTGAACAATTAATCGGAATCGCAATATGAACTAGTGCAATATCCAAATTGTTAAAGGCAAAATATGTGTCAAACCATGAAGTATTGTGGTGCTGCAGAGATGTCCCGGCCTACAAATCGTATCCTACAGACGAAAGGAAAAAAATCTTTGTTTGGTACAGATCCTCGCAAAATAATCACACTTCAATCATGTTTTTTAATATATTTTTCAATGAAAATGAGAATAATGATACACAAATGATCATTCCCTCCAATACCGTGAATCATATCGCAGTCAAAATAATTGCAATTAGATATTTCCTTAAATATCGTGCAGCCCTAATTGTGGGGTGGCTGTAACTCAGGTGTAAGAAACCAATGTCCATTAATTGGGAGGCTGGTGCCTGGTGTTACGATACCTGGCATCTTCTTTCCACATGGCAAAGTGTCCTTGAGCAAAACACCTAGCCTGAAATTGCATAAGCTGTGTGTAGCCTACATGTGGAAAAAGTTGCTTGAGATAGAATTTTGTGCTAAATAAATGTATTGTAATCTGTGTAACGTAGACCTGGTCTTTTTGCATTTTATAAAATGGTTCTTAGTTCATTGTCCTTCTGTCTGTTAGGGTAATTGGTAAGGGTTGGAATCTTTAGGCACCTCACGATTCAAATCCGATTCAGAGGGCTACGATGAGATGATATGGTTATTGATGCATCACTTTTTTTTTTTTTCTCTACATGATTCTTTTTTTTCTGGCTGTCTGATTACTTGCTACTTTTGAAACATAGTGTTATGATAATCCCTAATTAAAATAAACAGATTCATTTACTTCCATTATCGTTTAGTGTAATTTGACACAACTTGCATTAGGACTGTAAATGCAAAAATGATATCTACTCACATGTACAGAAAAATGTAACATTCAATGATGGCTCATTGGCCATCATTCTTGCTGTAAGAGTTAGGGCACTCAAATACTGGCATATTGTCAATAATAAAAAATAAATCCGTAAAGCTCTATGATAAGACTGACCCATTGATAATTTCTGATCTGCAGCGTGCGCTTGTTAATACAGGACAGGCACATCGGACTGATTAAAATACACCAGGCCATGACGCCAAAGGGTCCTGACCAAGCGTCCTTATGTGACGAGTTGGGAATGAAAACCAGTTATGTGCATATGAAGGCAAATTGTAGCGCTGCTCAAGCACTTTGACCACGTGCTTCACTCCTGTATTCTCTACGACGTACAGTGCAGTTGCATATATGCACAGCAATTAACACTTTTGCACGATCCAAATCTGCAGCAGGAGGCTGCCTGAGCGCTGTGGGGAGAACGATTTGCTTTCCTTTCTGTTTTTGTCTCGTTCTGTTAATTCACACATTCGGGCGATGCCGTCGTTAAATTTCCAATCATTTACTTTCTGCATCGAGCCTTAATCTTTCAAGACAGAATCACGATGCATCTAATGCTCAATTATTCCCCCCACCCCTAGTAATTGGCCTGGCCAGCATTCTGTACCTATTCTCTATGCCTATCCAAATGCAAGCTTTTGTGTTCCATTTGTGTTTGTATGTTGGGTCTATTTATCAGATGCACGTGTGATTGTGAGTTTTTATCATGTTCATCATGGCTTTTCTCTAACCTAAATCAGGAGAGAGAATGCAAAACCTATGAATATAACGCAAAAAAACCCCAGTATTGTTTTTTTTCGTGGGATTAAAATGATTAACGTTATGATATAAAGTTTGATTTGTAAAATGCACAACTGAAGAAACTTATAGAAAATTATATACTCACTTTAGTTTGCTGAAAAATGTATTTTTAAATGTAATAATATAACCGTTCTTAACTCAGAAATACATTCTGACTACACTTTTATTTCTGTGAAAGGGGGGCAGATTTTATGTTAAAAATCCTGTTTAAATATAAAGCATTCCATTGCTGGCGTTGAACCATAATACACCTATCTGAGAAAAAAAATATATATACAATGTTTCTTTTCAGTTGATAGCTGACATGTGCTCAATGCTAAAAAGAGATGTTTGTGTCTCGTTAGGAACCAAGATGCAGGAGATTGTCGTTTCCAGGGGAAAGATCTTGGAATTATTGCGGCCAGATGCCAACACAGGAAAGGTGCACACTCTGCTTACAGTGGAGGTGTTTGGCATCGTTAGGTCCCTGATGGCATTCAGACTCACTGGAGGAACCAAAGGTACGTAGCCAAGGGTGCATGCACTACAAACATGGATGATATAGTTAAAGACACCTTTCTAAACGTACGTTCCCCTCAGATGATTGACTTTCATAAAATAATGAAAGAGTGCGTGCAGAGTTAGCTACTGGTTTCACATTCCTGGGGGAAAGGTTTCCCTGAGAGCCTGTGTTTAACCACAATTTTCCTATGTCCTTGTATGTTTATAGACTACATTGTTGTTGGAAGTGACAGTGGCCGTATTGTCATCCTGGAATATCATCCATCCAAAAACATGTTTGAGAAGATCCATCAGGAAACGTTTGGAAAGAGCGGCTGCCGGCGCATCGTCCCCGGACAGTTCCTTGCCGTCGACCCAAAAGGCAGAGCTGTTATGATAGGTAATGTCAAAGAGTTGAAATGGTTGTATGAATCCAGTTGCCCCGAAAAACTGATGACGTCCGACGTTCGTACACCTCCAGAACACCATAACATTTTTGCCATTTTACTCTGATCTTTTTTTGTGGGGGGGTAAACCTCTATAAATGGGCGCCCGCTCCACCAACCGAGCTACCCGTGCGCCCTTACTTTGATCTTTTGTCCAATGCCTTTTTCTTACATACGTTAGAAACAGTTTATTGTATGTAGTGCAGTTTAGTACACTCTGAATACACAACATTTTTTAATTGCGCTAAGACGTGCTTAACATTAAGTACTTTTAATTATTCATTACAAATATTTTGTATTGGGCTGGGTCTCTGTTTTTCTTTTACAGAAACAGGAATTGTAAGTAGAGGCATGTGGACCTTAAGAAAGGGTTGAAGACTAATGTGTATTTGTTGCAACCCACTTTGATGTGCTAATGTTGCTAAAGTGAATTTGGATATTAGTGCAGGTACAGTTTGAGTAATTGTTTTGCTGTAAATTTTAAAAATATGAAGGTAGGATTTATTGCAGACTGCATTAGGCCTTTCCAGAATTCCTAAGAATGATGATGCAATCATAAAAAAAGTCTATTATTAATATATTATGTATATTGTATCCTTTAAATGTTTTATACTTAAAGGACAGCCATGTATATTAAAATGACATTACCACAAGTGAGATGAAATTTAAGTATTTTGAATGCATTTTGTCCCGGTTTAGGAGCCATAGAGAAACAGAAGCTGGTTTATATTCTGAACAGAGATGCAGCTGCAAGATTGACCATCTCCTCTCCACTGGAAGCCCATAAAGCAAACACGTTGGTCTACCATGTAGTGGGAGTCGATGTCGGCTTTGAAAATCCCATGTTTGCCTGCCTCGAAATGGACTATGAGGTAAGGTTATGCCTTTTTAAGACGATGCACAGTGGCTTGTGTCGGAGATGTGATGAGTTTGTCATGTCTCTTCTCTGACTATCACTGGAGAAAGATTTAACCTCTCTGATCTCAGCACATTAAGTAACATTTTCAAGCACTATAGGTAACAAATGTTGTCAAACCTGATGCTGTAAGCATATATATATTTTTTTTTTTACCGTTTGTTTAATTAGTTTAAAGTTGCCACCACTCCCATCGTGTCTTAGGCCGGCTACACACTGGCTGCGTGGTGTGAGCGTGGCGTTTCTGTTGCCTGGCGGCTGCGTGTCTTTACACACCAGAAACATGTCGGGGACGCGGCGCTGCTGCTGCTAGCCTTGTCTGCACACAAGCAGCAGTAGTATACTTCATGTTAAACATAAATATATACTGATTTGATTACAGCAAAGACAACGTTGGCAGTATTGACGGCAAATAGGCTACAAAATATTTTGTTCTGTATTGACAGGTGCAGTATTTGAAAATCGATAAGTATATCTGCATTTATCTCAAAACTTAGAGACTTTCAAACATGAAAATGTCATTTATTAATATACATTTGTGTCAAAATGACAAACAACTTTTCCTATTCTATTTTGCCTGGAAACGCTTCCAACACGCTTGTGTGTCACGTGAAAAATAGGCGTTTGTTCTATTTACCCGTTTTTGAGCCGCGCCTGAGACGTGCGTGTCATGCAGGCAGTGTGCAAGCTCTAACCTGTTAACATGGGAGCCGAAATAAATACGGACACGCCAGGCAGCTGACACGCTCACGCCACGCAGCCAGTGTGCAGCCGGCCTTCGGCTATGCTGTACCTAACATGAGACTCGTTTTGAAAACCTCTGATCCTATTTGTTGACACTTGGCTCTTTCCAGGAAGCCGACAATGACCCGACAGGAGAAGCTGCCGCCAACACGCAACAGACGCTCACCTTTTACGAGCTGGACCTCGGCTTGAATCACGTGGTCCGCAAGTACAGTGAGGCTTTGGAAGAGCATGGGAATTTCCTCATCACTGGTAAGCACACTCCAAGGGTGGGACAATAGTTGCAGGCATCAATTCTTAGTTGCTCAGGTAGTTGTCGGGAACAAAAACTGGCAAGCACACAGCTTTCACTCACTGGTTGGAGACTGTCAAAAGCGGAGCAGAGCAGAGGCTGGTATGTCAAGATACTCATTGTGTTTTGACAGTGTATTTGGGTGGTGATGGTGCAGTGGATATGAGACATGCCTTTGGTGTGGGAGACCTGGGTTCGATTCCCACTGCGATACATCAACCAATGTGTCCCTGAGCAAGGCACTTAACCCATAGTTGCTCCGGAGGCGTGCTCTGACATGTATAGCAATTGTAAGTCGCTTTGGATAAACGCGTCAGCTAAATGACATGTACGTTGCTCCGCTGCACGCTTGACAGGTCTAACATTATCACAGTAACGTTAGCACGGCCGAGTAACGTTAGAGCGACGGGCAACAACAGTGGCTAAATTATGTCCGATTTATTAGAAACAAAAAACTTGGGAACAACAGACGGCTCCTCTCTTGAGCACACACGTTGTTCTGGTGTCTTTCTTCATCCTCTAGCTCAGTGGTTCCCAACCTTTTTTCCTTGGCGCCCCCCCTACTCATGTCTAAGAAAAGCTGAGCCCCCCCACCCGAAACCGAAGTTGAGGTAACTCTCGAGATAGAGCCTCTCTTTCTTTTTTGATACAGAGGAGTTATCAGCACTGTTTCTCCGGCATGTTTCATTCATAAGATTGTGATGCCGTGGCGGCAGGAAAATTGAGGATACAACAAAATATATAGTTTTCATACAGACTTTTGTATACATTATATATTCTAGTGTATTATAATTTGTTTAACATGTGCAAAACATTTTTTTTTACCTCAACCTCAAACCAGATAAAGACTCGCGCCCCCCCTGTGATCTTTGCCGCCCCCCCTGGGGGTGCCCGGACCCCAGGTTGGGAACCACTGCTCTAGCTAACTTTCTTCTCGGTTCTTGAATGTGCAGTAGCGACTGGAGCCTCTCCCAGCTTAACAGACTGTTATGCTACCTGGCTAGCTAGGCTAGCAGCTGTAATGTTACCCAGCATGCCATTCGGCGGTGTAGCTACATTTGTAAATGTAAAATTATTAGTGTTAGAAACTGTTTGTCTCAAATTGTTATATGCTATGGTGTTTTATCCTTTTAAAGAGAGTTAGTGGGTTATTAATTGTTGTGTTATAAAGTTACTACCATGAGTGAAAAGGCTACGCCGTTAACAGGGGCCCCGGTGCTGCGACGGAGTGAAGAAAAAAAAAACTGGATCGGCACGTGGATCTGTTAATTTTTCCGATCCAGCTATTTTGTCAATATCGGGGCCGATACCCGATCCAAATATCGGATCGGTGCACCCCTAATAATTACCCACATCAAAGTGTTGTTGATATGATGAGTTTGTCATGTCTCTTCTCTGACTAACAATGGAGAAAGATTAACACCTCTGATCACAAGTTTACCAACGCAGAAACACACAATGAAGAGCAAGATAAAGTAGAAAGGGGGCACCTTGGTTTGGAAAACAAGAACCCATCTCGCGTTTGGATAGCAACTCCTTTCACTGCAGTCTTAATTAAAAAAAAAAAACATCCCATTAAACGCTCCTCTCTGTCTAGTTCCTGGTGGTGCAGATGGGCCGAGTGGCGTTCTGATCTGCTCTGAAAACTACATCACTTACAAGAATTTTGGAGACCAGCCTGACATTCGCTGTCCCATCCCACGGCGCAGGGTAAGTCCTTGATACAGAAATACAGCATGGAACAACAAAGCTTTCACACAGTCAACTTCACCACACACTTCCCACGCTGGCTTTCTGAGTGTCTCTAACTCCAGCTTCCTACGAGCATGGCAACAAAATGTGACACTTTTCTTGACTGTAAGGATTTAAGCTATAATTTAATGAGCATAAATGTTTTAATCCAGTACTATGATTTCAAATGGAAGTGTTTTTTTTTTTTTTTTTTTTTATTTGGAAGCTGCGTTACAATTACTCATTACACCCAGTCACTTTTTTTTTTTTTTTTTTCTGCACCTTTATGTTAATACTGCTCCCTTTCCTCATCTATCCCATCCTGCAGAATGACCTGGATGACCCGGAGCGTGGCATGATATTTGTCTGCTCAGCCACTCACAAGACCAAGTCCATGTTCTTCTTCCTGGCCCAAACTGAGCAGGGAGACATCTTTAAGGTTACCCTGGAAACGGATGAAGAAATGGTGAGCAAAAACTGAACTAAAAGCTAGGTGGAGGGTCCTGCCTCTGTCTTATTGTCTTTATGCGACATGACAATTCTTTAAGTTCACATTGGAACAATGCTGCGTACTGGTAATACTGGCACCCAGTTCTAATGTAAAACAGAAAAGCAGCCATGCGTTGGTTAATGTTACGTGGATTTTTTATCAACTTAATGTCATAGTACGAAATTGTATATTTAAAAGGGGTCTGTGTTGTTTCACAGGTCACAGAAATCAGGCTGAAATACTTTGACACGATCCCTGTGGCAACAGCCATGTGTGTCCTGAAGACGGGCTTCTTGTTTGTGTCTTCAGAATTTGGAAACCAGTAAGTCATTTGTCAGCATCAAATCTTCTTCCCTCCTTTATGTTATTTTGTATTTGTAATTTCTATTTGAAGGAATACAACGTTCAACCATTTTGTACGTTTCTTTCTGGGCTTCAATTGGTGTAAAAATATCTCCAAAGCCCTGCTCAGAATTCCTGCCTGCTTTTATTTCTGTTGTTCTTTTATTTTTTTCTCATGGAGTTCTACCTACTTTGTTTCCCTTAGTTACCTTTACCAGATCGCCCACTTGGGTGATGATGACGAGGAGCCTGAGTTCTCCTCTGCAATGCCACTGGAAGAGGGAGACACCTTCTTCTTCCAACCCCGCCCCCTCAAAAATCTTGTGCTGGTGGACGAACAGGAGAACTTATCACCCATCATGTCCTGTCAGGTCAGTGTGTGTGTGTGTGTGTGTGTGTGTGTGTGTGTGTGTGTGTGTGTGTGTGTGTGTGTGTGTGTGTGTGTGTGTGTGTGTGTGTGTGTGTGTGTGTGTGTGTGTGTGTGTGTGTGTGTGTGTGTGTGTGTGTGTGTGTGTGTGTGTGTGTGTGTGTGTGTTTGCATGCACCTGTGGCCAAACACCTGGGCCTCCCATATACCTGGGAGCAGTATTGCTGTAATAAAGTTTTTTTTTAAATTTGATTTCTTTTTGCCGTCTCACGGTCTACTCCTCCTTTTATGTTTTGAACAGATTGCTGATTTGGCCAATGAAGATACACCACAGTTGTATGTTGCCTGTGGACGAGGACCCCGGTCAACTCTGAGGGTCCTTAGACATGGATTGGAGGTACACACATGCACTTAACAACATAACATGTAGGCAAAGACACTGCTGGCTGAAAAGTGATGAGTTTGTTCATGTCTCTTCTCTGAATAAAAGCTGAAGATTCTGTCAATCACTCTGATTTCAGCACAAACAGAATCTGGTGTTTGCGTATCAGACACCGTCAAACACTTTAAGCTTTCGTCACTCGCTGCTTGCAGTCATGGCACCAAACAATTACTGGTTGTATGCGTGGTTGGTAGGCATTTCTGGTACAGTACAGATCCTACAAGACCTGCAGCAGAGCTTTTAGAGAAGATGGTTTTTCTCCAGTTAGGTGTTCTGAGCTCAACCGGGTTTCGGTACCAAACCCTACTGACTGACAGTTGCGCTTGGCACCTCATCTGTGCCAACTGAGAAGTTATACTGGGTTATCAGTGCTAGGCTTTTTTTCTGAGCAAGCATTTTTGACTGAAATCTGTGATGCTAAACTGGACCATACGTGCCCCAACAGTTCGGATTTTTTTTTTTTTTTTTTTTTTTTTTTTTTTACACAAAACGTTCCATCCCTACTGTAAGGATAAGCTGTTTTAATTATTGCATTAAATGTGATATTTTATACACATTAAATCCTCTTTTCTTCCTTTTTTTTTGTATTTTGTGCTTTCTCTACTTCCTTCCCTATCTGTCTCGATCAGGTATCCGAGATGGCTGTGTCTGAGCTGCCCGGTAACCCCAACGCTGTGTGGACAGTACGCAGACATGTGGAAGGTAATGCTTTTCCTGTTTCAGACACCTTTTTTTTCCAACCTCCTCTTAAAGCAAATTTACATTTTGCAGTTCAGGTTCAAACCATTACATTGAAAGTCTGTAGAGATGTATTTTTGTCTGTATGGTGCATCGGGACAAGAATCTTCAGCTCATGTTACTTTTGTTAAATGTAATAATTCATCATATGTTATGTATCGAGTGCAAACCAATTTAGTCACATCAATTTCACTTTGTTTAAACTGTGAAATCACACATAGTACTACGCCTTGTATTTAAACAATGCTGCTCAATTCTACTCTGGTTGAACAACTTTCCCATTGTCATAAATATAAACATGCAAGGCTTTAATCAGATGTGGGACTGACTGTGGGAAACACATTAAAGGTTTTTTTAGATAAATGTCACCGAAAATAGGTGTGTATTACAAGTTTTACTTTATTAATGTGAATTATGCTTTTAATGGCCAGTGCTAATTTCCTACAAAACCAACCGGCTGATGTAGTGTCTTCACCATGAGTTTGTCTTTGCGGTCTCTATTGGCTCATTTCCACTGCATGTTACCGGCACAACCCCTAGTCAAGCTCCTGCCAATAGCACCTGCAATCTTTTTTATACGCTCGACCCAGATGTTAAATATGGCAGCCCACAAATCCCCGGCGTGGTCACTTGATAAAGTGCAGATATTCCTCTGTTTATGTGCCAATGAAAGGATTCATGGAGCAACAGTCAATGACGCATTTAAGATGATGTTGAGCCAAACCATGCAGTGGAAATTAGGCCTATCTCTGCTCATTGCTTGCTTTAGTCATCACATTCAGCCTCAGCACAACTCCCATCAGCGTTATTTTTCTAATCAGTGCTTCTTTGTCTTTGTTTTTCTATACCTTTTTTTTCATCAGATGAGTTTGATGCCTACATCATTGTATCTTTCGTGAACGCTACTCTGGTTCTGTCCATCGGGGAGACTGTAGAGGAAGTGACAGATTCTGGATTTCTGGGAACGACGCCTACTCTCTCCTGCTCACTGCTCGGTGAAGACGCCCTAGTGCAGGTGGGTGCAATGTCATGGTTTTCCCTGCCATTATAAAGCCTAGGCGCAGCCCCTAAGCGTTTTTGCGCCGTGTTCTGCCCACAGCACGGGGTCTCTCCCTCTCCTCTTGCGCTGTGTGCAGGTAGTCAGTAGGTACGGGGCAGGCAGGAGGACGCCGCAGTGGTGGGAGTTGAGTTGTAGTGAGCTTTTATGGTTACGTTGACACGCTCGCTCTGAAACTTTCTCTGGATTGGATCTTTTCAAAGTGTGAGAAAGTGGTACATTATAGTAGTAGGCTACAAGCACCATAGCTCTCATGCCATTCAAATGTTTTGATGCAGAGTTTTCTATTGAACCTTATTCAGCCAAGTGGTTTCCCTCCCCTATTTACTGAGACCTATTTTATAAGATTATAATAAAGCAATCAACAATTACACCATCCTACTACTTACTTTCTAACCCATTTTCCTTCTATGCTTCTCTATACAGGTGTACCCAGACGGTATTCGCCACATCCGAGCTGACAAGCGTGTGAATGAGTGGAAGACTCCTGGCAAAAAAACCATTGTCCGCTGCGCTGTGAACCAGCGTCAGGTTGTTATTGCACTCACTGGAGGGGAGCTGGTCTACTTTGAGATGGACCCGGTAAGAAAGTAGATAGTTACAGTATTTCATATCTTATGTAACTTCAACTTCATTTTTTTTACAAGTCACAGATGGAATCAATGGAATCTCAAAAAGAATTTCAGGGTGTGTCTACTACAGCAGACCTCAAACAAAAATTCCTTTTTCATTTTGGAACTCAACCGTTTTTGCAAAATGCCGAGTTGGATACGTTTTTTATTTTTTTACAACATTTTCACACCGGTGAACGGAATGTCTTCATTTAGTGACAGACATGAAACACTCAATATTTGCAAAAGTACCACCTTAGATGTAACTGCACAATTAAAGTAAGGTCTACAACACGCTCTGCAAAAATGAAACATTGAGCTTTACATAATTTGTATTTGCAGAACAAAGTGACACATTTAAATGTGACAAAAGGAATATTAAAGACAAACTAAATCAATCTCTGGTACCATAATAAACACAGGACAGTAGTAGTAATACTGCTCCTCTCTTTGTCTCCTTCCTCTCTAGTCTGGCCAGCTTAATGAGTACACAGAGCGAAAGGAGATGTCTACAGATGTGGTTTGTATGAGCCTGGCCAACGTTCCACCTGGCGAGCAACGCTCTCGATTCCTGGCCGTGGGACTTGTTGACAACACCGTACGAATCATCTCCCTGGACCCTTCGGTATGAAAAGAAACACTAGTTTGTAAATGAAATAGACCAATCGGCACATAAACCAACAGCCAGCACCCTGACACATTACAATTAAATGTTGTGTGTGTTGGGGGGGTGGAAATGTAATGTTATTGTCAGTTGAAGTACTGTTGTAGTCATACTATTGCCTCAGACTTAGCAGTCTTGCTAGTGGTGGTTTGTCCTTTTCAAGTGAAAAAAAAAAAAGAATTAATTGAATGATAATATAACCTATTTTCAAAATATATGACAATTTTGCTGCAAACAAGGATTAAGTTATGACTCGTGAGGTGCAGCTTAATATTTAGGTAAAAAAAAAAGAGGTGCACTCGAATGTGGGATGGAAATTCCGTCAGACGGCTTCAGTAAATACCACTTATCTACTTAATAATGTGGAATCGGTACAGACATTCACTGGTTATTGATTGTTCCAAAAAATTGTAATTAACCAAAGCAAGTAAAAGGTTGATTTCCAATGTCCATACCACTTAATGTATTAAAGTGAGAGAACCTCTTATAACTAAACTACATATTCATGTGTATATGTGTAAGTGAGACTGTTTTGGTTTTTGGCAACCTTCTGTACGTTGAAATAGTCTTCCCTCTCAATCTCTATCACGTTTAGGACTGCCTGCAGCCGCTGAGTATGCAGGCCTTGCCAGCCCAGCCAGAGAGTCTGTGTATTGTTGAGATGGGAGGGGTCGAGAAACAGGATGAACTTGGAGAAAAGGGAACCATCGGCTTCCTTTACCTCAACATAGGGCTTCAGGTATTCTTTTTCATTCACCTAACTGATTGGTTTTAAATCACACCCCTGTAAATGCGCACATAAGACATATATAGCCACACTAAATGTTTGCATCGGCTCAGATTGATCTACTACTTAGTGATAGATCCAAGAGGAAAACTCTGATAGATCTAATCTACTACTACTGTCTTAGAGTAAATGCATGTAACACAAGCACACTTGGTCATAACAATGAAGAGGCATTAATCTACTTCTATAATACCATTAGAATTTTTTTTTATGATATATTTGAATTATATTTGAATATTTAATGCTCATTTTCAGCTTATTATTAATATTTACTACACTACTTAGGCTTATGCATTGCCAATGCCACTATCAGCGTGTGGTGGTTGTTATACGTTCTGTCCGCTAGGGGCGCTTCAAACATTAGCCTCGAAGGGGCACCTACTTCATGGAATTTGTGGCACGCCGCTTTGTTTACATTCGTTTTCAACCACAAGCACACAGCGACAAACACAAAAGAACAGAAAACCCTGTAATGAAACATTATGTAACCAGTGTAGTGAAGCAGCTCTGTTGTAAAGGTAACCTTACTCTGTTAGCACAATGACAGCATGTTTGATAGCACAGCTGAAATATTATAAACAGAGTAGCCTATATTCACGACCTTCCACTTCCAAGATTGCTCAGTTGCCGCCGGAAATCCCGCCATATGTCCTACTTTTCGGCCGGATTTCATTTTTTTATTTATTTATTAACTCCTCAACTAATGTGTGTGTGTCCACTTTCTCAGAACGGTGTGCTGCTGAGGACTGTGCTGGATCCAGTGACCGGTGACCTGTCAGATACCAGAACACGCTACCTGGGCTCGCGACCTGTCAAACTCTTCAGAGTCCGGATGCAGGGACAGGAAGCTGTATGTAACTCATACTCAACATTTATATACAATTAATACACACACAAATTATTTCAAATAATGCTGAAATAACACCAACTTATTTACAAAATGATACATCATCAGTTTGCTCTCATAAGTATGATAATACAATTATTTTTAGCTGGTAATCAGACAAAGGACGGAATCTTAAAATTTTAAGCTCTAAGGACTTTGTAGTTTTTGTCATTTTAAAGGGGAACTACGCCAGTTTTCCACATTCATAAATGTTATTCCCATGGTCTGAGGCCAAGTCCATAAAGACAAAAATCCCCATTTAGGTGGTGTTTCCTTTTTAAAACGTCAAATAATCATGTAATTAATCAGGAATTGTCGGTGTCTCTTCTCACTGACAGGTGCTGGCAATGTCCAGTCGCTCCTGGCTGAGCTACTCGTACCAGTCTCGTTTCCATCTGACCCCTCTGTCATATGAGACTCTGGAGTACGCATCTGGCTTTGCCTCGGAGCAGTGCCCTGAGGGCATAGTGGCCATTTCTACCAACACACTGAGGTATGGATACTGTTATACACATACATTGTAATTATGAACCTCAGCCATGAATTTATAGTGGAAAATGTAAACCCAATTATTTCAGCTGTGCAATGGCTGTTTAGTGGTACTTTTGTATTTGTGATAATGGTAGTAAAGCCATTTCAAGTGCAAACCTTCCAGCCTTTGCTCTGTATCACATCAGTAAATAAAAATGTGTGTTATATAATGAATGCATCACATTTCCTTATTATACTACACCTCCATCTTCTGTCATGATGTTGGTCTTACAGTCAACAAGTTAAATGTCTGGAACAGGCAGAACAGCTCAGTGGAGAAGCATAGATCCAACTTCGCAGCTCCCCTCAAGTTAAAAATGATTTGTAACCGTCTCTCCCTTCTCTTTTTCTTCTCATTATCTGTCTGGCAGAATCTTGGCTTTGGAGAAATTAGGAGCCGTCTTCAACCAGGTGGCCTTTCCTCTGCAGTACACTCCCAGGAAATTTGTAATCCACCCGGAGACCAACAACCTCATTTTGATCGAGACGGACCACAATGCATACACTGAGGCAACCAAAGCCCAGAGAAAGCAACAAATGGCTGAGGTAGGAAGTGCAATGCCAGGCGAATTATAGTGTAATGATCCTACTAGCAAAACTGAACTCTGCTCCTGGTATCTGACAGTATTACATTTATTAGAGCAGAAAGATTATTATTATTATATTATTATTATTATTATGCTTCCAGTTTAAAGCTTAAAAAGGACTTAGATCATTTGTAGCCGACACTTTGCTTTTCTCCCTTTTTTTGAAAAGTGGTCCACTATCATTCTGTGAGTTTCCTATGAAGCATGTTTGGTTCTATCAAACTATACTAGGGCTGACCTGAATGCTTTGAAGCTTTGATCGTTGCCATGGTAATCTACGTCCAATCCAGTATTCGAATTAGAGCTGAGCAATTTGGAAAAAATCAAATATCATAATAATTTTGACCAAATACCTCTACCGATTGTTGTGGCGATATTGTAGGGTTGACAATTGGTGCTTTCAAAAAATATTTACACAATTAGAGTTGAGATAAATAATCACCAGTAATGTGGATAGAATGATTGAGGAGGTAAGGGAGGGAGGGAGGGGCTGGGGGTGCGTGTGCGTAGGCCAAGGTGCGGCACTGTCCCAGGTACTGAAATCAATAGACAGAAAAACATGTCATGGCCTCCCTGACTTCATCCTGGAGCCTGGCCTGAGCTATCATCTAACCTTATCAGCACCGAAATGGAAAGTTTGACCGTGTGAGGGCTAGCAACTCAGCTGCAACTATTTTCTGTAAACGTCTCTGCCGTCTGTCAGCAGCAAGCAGAGTGCATAGCGGCTGGCTGAGTGTCGGGCTGGGCGATATGAAGAAAATCCAATATCACAATAGTTTTTACCAAATACCTCGATATCGACATTGCGACAATATTGTAGCGTTGACAATAGGTGCTGTTACAAAATATTTACACGTTGATATTTTAGAATAAATAATCATCAATAATGTAGATAAAATGACTAAGTGGGTAAAGGCAAAATAATAGAACAGCTAGAACAGACTGGTAATTTTTAGAAAAGTATATTACTTTACAGTAATGCAGCCTTTAAAACCAGGAAAAGACATATTACAACATTCAAAATCTAAGATGGTATCTAGTCTCCCATTATGATATCGATATCATTTCGATATATTGCCCAGCCCTAACTGACCGATACACAGACAGCAGTTTACTAAACTCAAGTTAAAGTTAATTGAACTAAATCCTCACTCACCCGCCGGTTTGTCTGTAGATTGATGAATGGCGTCTTCCGTTTGCCTCTTTTGCATATTCAGTGAAACGAGCCATTACCCCTCCCACAGCCAACTCTTGGTCACTAAACAACAGACATAGATTTTTAGATTGCAAATTTGTTGTATTAAACAATGGAGCGGATAAAAGTGTATGTGGTTTGTACATTCACAAAATCACCTCAAGTGACCAAAACTGTTTGTCACACTGGGTAAGATAATGTTTTTTTTTTTTCACAAATTCCAGCACACTTCTAGAACTAGTTTTTACAACTTGTTTATTTACTAGTTATTAAAAAAAAAAGTACAATCATGAAATACATTCTACTTAGATATCATTGTAGCCGAACTTGTGCTTAAAAAAATAAAAATAAATGGTACTGCTTACATTTGTTGAAATTGACAGTTAATAATATCAAAGCATGCCAAATCATGTGTCTCTCAAAATACCCTCAGACCCCAGAGGGAGTCAGACGACACAAAGTAATAATGGCCAATAAATGGCCTAGTGTCTGTGGCAGGGCCTTTGATGCATGCCGTAAGCCAGACCTCCTTTATGGAGATTGATTGGGCTAAGAGTAGGGGTCAGCAGATGGGGGCAGTTTTTTTTTTTTTTTTTTTTACACTGTTCTTTGCGGTATTACACAAGTTTAGCCCACTTAAGACCTGTAGCCGCTATAAACCTAAACCAAGAGTTTAAACAGAATTGGACTGACATTATCTGCTTGATCAGGCTAATTCAGCAAGGCTGAAGGAAAAAAAACACATGTCGCTCAAAACAAAAGAACAGTAATGAAAAGGGGTTTTAAAAACTCAAATGGATAGAAGTATTCTATCTCACCATTATTATTACCAAATCAGTGTTTGAAGAAAAGAGATACCGTGTTTAAGTTGTACAATTTTAGTTTTTTACCTGCAAGTTTAATTTCAACACCAGGATCTGTGTAGCAGTGTATGGCATGACAAGACATGACTCTGTCCATGTCCCCTTCAATAGCCTGCTTAGCCGGACATTTATACACCCCTGGAAAGCGAATGTGGGAAACGTTACTGTCAGGGGCATCTTCAAAAGCAGCAGTAGTAGTTGTTCATTCAATCGTCATAAAACAATAATTATAAACATATCGTAGCTAACCTGCGGTGTTCTTTGTTCTTGCTGCCTCTGTAGGAGATGGTGGAGGCTGCTGGTGAGGATGAAAGAGAATTGGCTGCTGAGATGGCCGCCGCCTTTCTCAACGAGAATCTCCCAGAAGCCATATTTGGTGCACCTAAAGCTGGAGCGGGACAGTGGGCCTCGCTGGTGCGTCTGGTCAATCCCATACAGGGTTCAACACTGGACCAGGTGCAGCTGGAACAGAATGAAGCCGCCTTCAGGTGAGCATGTTCATTTCCATGGCTCTGTACAACTGGAAAAGTACATAATCACGGTCAGATGATCAATGAATGAAAAGGCAGATGGGTAGCAAAAAGGAAAGGGTGTAAATCAAACCAAAAATAAGGCTCGTTGCCATATCTTCTAGGGCAGGGGTTTCCAACTCATTTTCACAAATTTATATACATTTTATAACTACAATGCTAGTTAGGGCCCGAGCGCCGACAGCGGCGAAGGCCCTATTGAAACTGAAGGAATTATTGTTTCTTTCTATTATTATTTTCCCGTCAAATGAATTGGCTTTTTGAGGGCCTTAAAATATTCAAAAACTCACCAAATTTGGCGGTCGCATCAAGTCTGGTGAAAATTTACGTATTTTAAGGGTTTCGGGAATAAGTGCACAAAAATGGCTCGCTAGCGCCCCCTAGAAATTTAAGAAAATTGAGCCCCTGCAGTGCGTTTAACGTAGACTCACGAAACTTGGTACACATATGTAACATGTCAAGATGTACAAAAAACTTCATTAGAGCCATACCCTAAACCCAACAGGAAGTCCGCCATTTTGAATTAAATGTTCGAAATTAGTGCAATTTTGGCCATCCACATGTCGTACTTTAACAAACTCCTCCTAGAGATTTCATCCGATGGACTTCAAACTTGGTCTGTACCATCCCAACACCTTAACGATGAAAAGTTATTAAAAGAAAAACTTTTCGTCAGACGGTGTGGGCGTGGCGGCCATTTTCAGTGTTTAGCGATGAACAAAGAAGTTGTTGTAACTTGAGTGTACGTTGTCGTATCTGCCCGAAATTTCTCACAATGGACAAGGGTCCAGGCCTGAGGACACCTATAGGCCAAAATTGACTTTTGGTCATAGCGCCCCCCGCTGGCAACAGGAAATCTGCCTTAAATGACAAACATCATCCGATTTGCATGAAACTCAGAATGTGTGGTCTAAGTGTGATACTGAGCCGCCCCCTATAATATGACCATGCCCACTTACTCAGGCCATTTGAACTGTTTAAGGTATGCCCTTGTGTGAGGTATCATTGAACTCAGCAGAGGCTTCCTTCTTCATTGGTGATGGTTTGGCCCACCCCCTATGTTTAAGCCACGCCCCTTTCATAACTTTTGACCCGTTTAAGGTACTCTTATGTGAGATATTAACGAACTCAGCAGAGATTTCCTTATTCATTGGTCATGGTTTGGCCCGCCCCCTATGCTGAAGCCACGCCCACTTTCATAACTCTTGACCCATTTAAGGTAGAGTCTTATGTGAGGTATCATTGAACTCGGCACAGACTTCCTTTTTAATTGGTGATGGTTTGGCCTGCCCCCTATGCTTTGGCCACGCTCCCTTTCACAGCTAATGAACCGCATGACGTAGAGTCTTGTGTGAGGTATCGTTGTACTTGGCGGGTAGTTCCCTTTTTCATTGGTGACGATTTGCGGCGTAAGAGCCGCGCAATGCACGGCCGCAAGGAGCAGCGTCCGCCGGTGACCCAGAGGCTCGAGGGCCCGTCCATCGCTGCTCGCAGCTTTAATTAACATTAGTAATTAAACTAAAACAGGTAATGTAAGTCGAAACTGCCTGCAAGCTTCTCCTTTACTGTACGGTAATTTGTCTACTATGCGACAGTGAGTTGCGTGGTTATGACACAATCGTTAGCCTATTTTTACAAAAACATCTGCTACAGAGCCATAACGTGAGATACAAGGTAATGGAGCCTTTTACACATTGTCGTGTTTCTTTAGAAATAAACAATGGACAAATAGTCTTTAAACGCTTCAGATGTAAAGTTATTCGCTGTCAAAGTGACGCCAACATGAATGGCAGTCACTGGAATGCTAACGGGAGGTGATGGCTTGATAGCACAACAATGGCTCCATAGGAGGTACGCGTTGTGGAGGCTCGCTTACCCCCTTGATCAGTGCCCACGTGAAAGTGTCTGCTCCGCTCTGTACAGCAGAGTCACAGCACAGAGTAGCAGGCCAAGACTGACAGGATGATGGCGGAGGATTTGGTATCAAAGTAAAAAGCAAAAGTGCAGAATCAGATGATTTATGTCATTATATATTTATATAGTTTATTATAGATTTCAGTGTGGTTTCTTGCCTGATTTGCTCGTGGAGAAAATAGACCAGAAACTAGATCGCCAGAAGACCATTTATCTCCGCGATTATGGTCTGAGCCGCCCAATTGGTTATCATCATATTGTCTTATCCCGACAGCTGCCTAAGTGGGCAGCGCGGCAAAAGCTCGTCTGGAAAGTGCATTTGTGGTGTACCCTGGCTCAGCTTGGCATCCCTAATAGTCAGTCGATCATACAGTTGCAGGACTTTATCATCTTACTTTCCTGCAGTAACTGCCTCCCTGCACTGACAGCAAGCACACTAAACATAGTTGCAACAGAAATAGTGTATTATTATTATTATTATTATTATTATTATTATTATCCCTTTTAATTTCTTATACATGTTGAAGATCAAATGTGTAACATTTTAGTGGTACTGATGCTCTGAAGAAATATTTCTGTCGTTTCATTTCTGTGTGGCACATCTTCTATCATTTGTTCTTAATTCTCTTATCTTTTTAACTACTTTTCAAAAAATGAAGAGCCCATATCTCACAACTCCTGGCTTTACCTTTCATGTGTTTTGATATTTTTCAGCGTTGCGGTGTGTCGTTTCCCCAACACAGGAGATGATTGGTATGTTCTGGTGGGTGTTGCCAGAGACATGATTCTCAACCCCAGATCAGTGAGCGGCGGCTTTATCTACACCTATCGGCTCATCAGTGGAGGGGAGAAACTGGAGTTCGTTCACAAAGTAGGTTTGACACTAAATTGAACTTGAATGAAATATGTACGCCGCTGAAAAGAGAACTTCTCTTTTTGTCATTTTTTTTTTTTCTTGTATTCAATCATTTTTACATGCAAACCACTAGATTGCAACTTACTTACAAAGTTACTTTCAAACTCACTCATTCACATAAAGCCGGCAACACAAAGTGGACAACTTAACATTTATTGACTGCAGATGGCGCAAGTGCAAAACAATCGCAGCTGCTATTCTTTCTTTGCCTGAAGAGCATTCTTATACGTTGTTATTATGTATCTTGCTAATAGGTGAAGCAGGTTGGACTGGTACTGCAACTCAATTCAACTAAGAGTTACCTCAGGATTTTTTGTTTTATTAGCTCAGTCCAAATACAGTATAAATAATTTGGATGTTTAACAATCTTTGTTGCACAGTGACTTTTTACTGCACTGCAGTGCAATGCACTTTAATTAAATACAATAAATATATATTTTTAAAATATATTTACAGTTCGCAGTTATTTTGTTTTAAAGGAACACGCCGACTTATTGGGAATTTAGCTTATTCACCATAACCCCCAGAGTTAGACAAGTCGATACATACCCTTCTCATCTCCGTGCGTGCTGTAACGCTGTCTGATGGTTCCAGCATTAGCTTAGCCCAGCACAGATCCTGCAGGTAACTGGTTCCAACTAGCCTACTGCTCCAAATTGTGACAAAATAACGCCAACATGTTCCTATTTACATGTTGTGATTTGTAGAGTCACAGCGTGTACAAAAAAACAATATAACATGAGACACAGCCATCTTCTAACAGTAAACAAACCGGGAACTATATTCTCAGACAGGCTTGCTGCGAGCATATCACTCCGCCCAAGTACTATATTCTTCCGCCTGAGAATATAGTTCCGGTTTGTTTGCAGTTAGAAAACGGCTGTGTCTCATGTTATGTTCGTTGTTTTTTTTTGTACACGCTGCCACTCTATAAATCACAACATGTAAATAGGAACATGTTGGCGTTATTTTGTCACTTATTCGGAGCTGTAGGATTACTGGAACCATTCACCTGCATGTTCTGTGCTGGCCTGATGCCGCTGGAGCCGTCAGACAGCGTTACAGCACGCACAGAGATGAGAAGGGTATGTATTGACTTGTCTAACTCTGGGGGTTACGGTGAATAAGCTAAATTCCCAATAAGTCGGCGTGTTCCTTTAAATGGAAGGGGGGAAAAAATCGAATATTGAGTTTTTTATAAAAAAAAATCGCCCCGGTTCTAATTCTAATTCGAAAAAGTGTGTGCGTGTCAGTTGTCAGCATCTAACGTTAGCTACTCCGCTGTGCTGTGGAGTCATGTCTGGCTATGTGAGACGAGCGTCTAGCAACATTGTTGTGGATGCTGCGGTCTCAGCATGGCAACCTCCATGAACTTCCAGTCCGAGGAGGAGGAGGGGGCTGGGGGCGACTACTCTCTCCGGTATTCTGAATTTGTACTGCAGTAACTATTTTTAACACTAGCTGTCAGTATTACATATTGCACCTTTAAACACAGATGTTACTGCCCCTGGCACCATGCTCTTCTCTCCGGGCAATTCCCCAGAAACTCAAACAGGGTGGACGCCATCGGGGTGAATCAGTCCACATGCGATTGTTACCTGATGTGGATTAACAGGGGAAGTGAGTCATGAGTGGTGTCAGCCACTTATTTTTACGTTAGAGGAATTTCCCAACCACTTAACCAGATCAGATATTTTAGATGAGTCTATCTGGTCTAAACTTTTTTTTACCCAAATCATTCATACCCACATTGACACACTCGGCTACAATAGGTTAACACATTTATGACTACAGACCAATATCTGACCACAAACACTGTCACACATAATACACATGTATTTTCGTGTGCATGCTACAGTCAACATTGGCAGACACTTGTGACGTGTAGAGAGCCATTGTTGATTATTATTGTGTTAAACGGATGTAAAAGGAAAAAAAGAAACAGTGACTCAGTTTGCGATCTGATGGCCAAAAAATTATCCCAGTGTCAAACTGTCACTGAGGCGACTTTTGGTAAGGGGGCAGTAAAAGATTCATTGTAGAGATTTTCTACAGAAGTAGGCAACCTTAAATCATCATATCTTGTGACCTTAGTTGTATGTCATACCCCTATCTCCTACCCAGTTTCCAGTATGCCTCACCCTGTCATCTGTCTGATAAAGGCGAAACGTGTCAAAACATTTTTAAAAGTTAACCTCTCTCAGACAGAACAGCATTTGCATCAGTAAAAAAGTACATTTGAAAGACCTCCCACTGCAGCCTTAATGGAAGCGTAGTTTGTTGTTCTTTTTAAACCCTCTTCAAAGACAACTCAAAAGATTTGCATGCCCTAAACAAGATCCAAAATGTTACTTTTGCCAACCGGAAGAATGTCTTCTTCACTGTTGAATCGGAGCTAATGTGAGAAGGTTAACCACCAATCTGAAGTGAGTAGGTTGTAATGGATCAGCTACATAGTGACCAAAATGGAGTACCATCCTTTTTTACAGACTTACCATCTTTTCACCATCTTTCCTTTCACCTCGAAACATGCCAGTTATGTCGGGCCTGTGTAAAGGCCTTAGAAAAAAGCAAAGCGTGCAGTCTTGAATGGGCTTCTCTGCTCACCTGGACCTCATCCATATTGATCAGTGGACACTTAGACAAGGCAAAACCTACTGTAACAAGGCACTCTAAGTGATTCTCCGGACACATTTGAACTTGTGACCACTGTAATCTTGCTAAAATGTACCTACCTTAAAAATAAACTGCTGGATTTGTTGAGGTCTGTGGTAATTCTTAGGTCATGATATCCAATCTTTTATATTTATGTCTAAAATTTGAGGTAATGGTTTTAAATTCAATTTCACCTTTGCTTTTTGATTTTCATTTCTTTCTTTAAAATCTGATTTTAAGAATTTAGTTCATTGTCCTGGCTTTGCTAAAGTGATATCTTTTGCGGTAGAGATGGCCCAATACCATTTTTTGCTTACCGATTCCGATAACTGAACTTGCGTATCGGCCGATACCGAGTACCGATCCGATACCAGTGTGTCCTATATTTTATTATGTTTTAACAGCTGTATACTACTATCCCTGTATGGATGTGATATTATTTCTATCTTTGCGGTCGGTCTGGCTCAGGTTAAAGTCTTTGTGAAACATGAACAAACACAGAACTTTCTTTTATTTTCCAGTTTGACAGTCAGTTATAACGGAAAAAGAACCTAAATAAACTACTTTAACGTAGATTTTCTTTAGGACTTTATTACGTGGTATCGGATCGGTGCATAAACTCCAGTACTTCCCGATACCAGCGTTTAAGGCAGTATCGGAGCCGATACAGATACTGGTATCGAAACGTTTATTTTGCGGGTGCCATGTGATCGGCAGTGTTACTATGCAGGCTGGTACATAGATGGATTCTTTATTGTCCTTTTCCAAAGAAATTTGTTGCTGAGACTCACATAACTAAAAAAGATTGCTGCATGTTCGTCCGTTTAACTTATATTACAAATTACCTTAAAGTCTTCCCGGCGGGGAGTGAAGCAGAGGGGCCGCAGGCTCTATTCGGTTCTGCCGCTGCTTGAGCAAACTGTCTTTGTTGTGGGTATCATAGCAGAGTAATCTGGTTTCCCTTGTAGAATGACAAATACCAGCCGCCTGCTGGTATGGAGAATGATATCCTCTCACGCAGGCGCAGAATGTACGTGGTACTTGGCCGTCGGCTGTAGTCTCTGCGGTGAGTTCCAGTGCTAATTTTTTTGGCAAAGACAAAGGCGACGTGGGCCGAAGAGAGGCGGAGCCACTGTCAGCCGTCGCCACCACTAGTGTCCGGCCATCGGCTTGGTGTGTCAGGGCATTAACGCCTTCTTGAATCACAGTTATGACCTTAAGGGTGGTGGTGGTGGGCGGGGGGGAGCTCTTCTACCTCTTAAGAAATGTGATCAGTTACTGTTTAATCAAAGCTGCTGCATTTCAACCTAAATACATGTAAGTGTTGCCTAAAATGATCTGATTAGCTGCGGTTAATTAATTCTGTGTTTTGATTGGCAGACCCCAGTAGAGGATGTGCCTTTGGCCATTGCTCCGTTCCAGGGACGAGTCCTGGTGGGAGTTGGGAAACTGCTGAGAATCTACGACCTGGGCAAAAAGAAGCTGCTTCGCAAGTGTGAAAACAAGGTAAGACCAGAACCCAAACACACACAATTCTAGGCACCTAATGTGTTCTGTGAGGTCTTGATGTGAATGTGACAGTCACATTGTGTGTTAAGCAAAGCTGCTGAGAAGCCAGTTTGGTCAAATGAGGTTTCTCAATCTCAAATCTACCTGTTTTAACCAAATTTTTCTTAACTTAATGTTATAAAAGAAACTCTATTACAGGTAAATCCATAGCTGTACTATCTTTCTATCTATCTTTTTTTTTTTTTTTTTTTTTTACGTTTTAAGCCAGTAAACTATAGTCTCTGGGTAACCTCAATTCATTTGTAGATAAATAACCTGGAACTCTGGCTTTTCCCTTCTGCAATGATGTGCGTTTCTGACCATGCACGGCCGCCCTGGTTTAAATAAGTTGAATTGTTTAATTAAATAATGAGTCTCCTGCTCTTCCGCCTCTTCCTTAATTCTGCATGAATCGCAGCAAAGGTGCACGGTCCTGTAAGGACAGAAATTATGATCTGTCTATCAAAGTGCCTGCTTTTCTACAAAGAATAAACTACCTTCAGCCTGGGTATTTTTTCTCCAAATATCAGTATGACAACTGAAGGTCACATCTATGTGCATCAGTGTAAGGGTGTGTCCCTTTTTGTTTGCTGAGGCTTTGTGTTTAGGAGTTAACGGTTATGTCATTGACATAATTGACACAGTTGTCAAGATATACATTTTAGAGTTTCTGAGCTGGTGGTGAAAATGTGCTGTTAAAAAATAAAGATATAGCAATTTGACGTTGACATTGCTGGTTTATGGTCTGTTTAATAAAAATAAACAGGCTTTGCAAATATTTGAGGCAAGATGTGATTTTGCCATGTTTTTGAGATCTTACGGATATTTTTTTTTTTTTTTTTTTTTTTTTTTTTTTTTTTATACAAAGAAAACTGAGCAGCCTATCTGTAAAAGCATGGTTGATGTACAGCTCTCTTTCTGCCCAACTGTTATATTGTAAACCATTGATTGGCATTTTAATTGATACCACATACACACAAGTGTATGTACGGCAGTTGTGGACTGTACCCAGCTGAGGCTTGTACTTGTTTTTCTTACCGGTTTGGTTCCTCCCTTATTGGTTATGTCCTTCAAAAATAACCAACAGGAACAATGAACAGTGCTGCAAACTGCAGCTCGCCGAACAGGGCTACATCCCATCGTGTTTTCCTTTGTCCAAACTGAAATTTCCCTCCACAGTATACATGCGTCATGTCTTTTGAGTGGACTTTATTGCTCTCCTATTTAGCACGTTCCCAACCTGGTGACTGGCATCTATACCATTGGCCAGCGTGTGATTGTGACGGACGTTCAGGAGAGCCTGTTCTGGGTTCGTTACCGACGCAACGAGAACCAGCTCATCATCTTCGCCGATGACACCTATCCCCGCTGGGTGACCACGGCCTGTCTGCTCGACTACGACACCATGGCCTCTGCTGACAAGTTTGGGAACATTAGCATCGTAAGTCTGGGGACACAAAGTGTTGGGTGTGTGCGAATACCTGACTTGTATTAAATGGCAGATAGTAGGCACAATTACCTCTTTGTAGCATTTGACTCAAAAACATCAACAGTGATCGTAACCCAAAAAAACCAAACTTCTGGAGCCCAGTAGGACTGACGAGCTAAAGAAATTCATGTCTTCATTTTCTATTTCATTTTCTCAGGTGCGTCTGCCCCCCAACACCAGCGATGATGTGGATGAAGACCCCACAGGGAACAAAGCTTTATGGGACAGAGGCCTCCTTAATGGAGCATCACAGAAGGTAAAACAGTCATTCGTCAAACCGTCTGCCCTGTGAGGCTTCCGAAAGTGTGCAAACATGTCACGGTTACATCAATCTAAATTTCTTTCCCTTTTATTTGTCTGTGGTAGGGCTGGGCGATACGGAGAAAATCAAATATCACGATATTTTTGACCAAATGCCTCCTATCAATATCGCAACGATATTGTAATATCGTGTAGATAATGTGTGGAGCAACAGCACAGACATGCTGGAACAGAAAGGGTTTATTTTTTACTTGTTTTTTTTTTTTTTTTTCATAGGTGCTTTCACAAAATATTTACACAATGAGATTTTTGCTAAATAATCATCAGTAATGTGGACAGTTACAACAGTCTGGTAAGTTCAGAAAATGGCATCACATTAGGGTTGGGCGATGTCCCCCTAGTCCCGTAGCTCATATCTCTTTACATAAATATTTTTTTCTACTACTATAGGCCAACAGTTAACATAGAAACGATTAGACATACATGTAAATGCCCTCTGTAAATGGTGCCCTGCTGGTAGGTTTTACAACTTGACCTACTTTCACTTAAGTACGGTGCAGTAAAGTCAATCAGATGTCCGTGATCTGCGTAACGACAGTACAGTGGGACGTCTGCCTTCAACAGAGTGACAGTAATAACCTAATATACCATAATTACGGAGTTTAAACTACATTCTCGGTTATGTTTGCACTGAATAACGCATTCAATAAACAAAAACATAACTCTTGCAGCGCACATGAACAGATGCGCAATATTAGCTCACACATAAAATAGCACCCTCGTTAATTAGCCTACTGTTGCTAACGTACATTCATAAATCCTGCATAACATCGTCCCGTACCTACAGGACCTCAGACTTATTGATGCACGCACAGAGTAGTGTCCACAAACTTAGCTAGTCCAATGAGGGGAGAAAGGAAAGTGTGATAGCGTTCCATCGTGATTTCGGCCAGCCATCATCCGATGATATCGTCCATCGGCACAACCCTACATCACTTTACTGTAATGCAGCCTTTAAAACCAGGAAAAGACAACACTTACGTATGCCATATTACGATATGACAATATCTAGTCTCATATCACAATATCGATATATTGCCCAGCTCTAGTCTGTGGTTTTTAACAACATAAAAAGAAACCTCTAGCATACTGTAGGAACCAGTGATACAGATTCCCTGAATAAAATGCTTTCTCTATTTCACCGGTCATGCCAGCATATGTTGTTGCGGTGTAGAGGTCTTGAACTTGACATCATCCTGACAGACTAGGTCAGCCTTAGCATGTTTTGTCCAGGTTCAGGCCAGTGCTGAGGGTTGGGGCCAGAAGTAGAAAAATGACCATCAAAATCAAACATTATGTTGGGATGCTTTGATTACAAAAAGTACAGATCACAAACACAATTTTGCACCTAATGATGATATAAAAGCCAATCAAGCACAAGACTAGGCCACCAATGGTCTATTCCTCAGCGTTTGTGTAAGACAGAGTGTGACAGGAATGTAGAGAACAAAAGTGAGTTTTGATGTTGAGCCCAGGCGGCGCTGGTTTGAATGATTCAGGCCGGCTCCTGCTACCGCCAAAAAAGTCAGGTCTGTGCACTCTTTCTGCCTCCTCCACTGTTCTGACCTCCAACTGCCGACACACAGAGACACAACACACATGCACGAACACAAAGTGCATAACATCGTCAACCACAAGTTTAACCTACTCACAGATGCAAGTGTGTATACACACATACACACACACACACACTCATCCCATATTTAAATTCTGGTCAAAAACTGTTTAGGTAGCAGATAGACTGGGAAAGTCCCTCAAATTTAGACATGAGTTGGTCCCAGTTGTCATTGTGATACAATGTTTGTCAGCTATTTCTGTCTCAGTGCACGTTGATTGAGAATTCCATTTGTGTTTGGAAATGGAGAGAGAGAGAGAGAGATATCTGGCTGGATGAACTTAATTATCCATACATTGCTGGGAGCTAAATGCGGTCTTAAATTAAATTAGATGCATTCCACTTTTATTTGATTAATGTATCTCAAAAGATCAAGGTCAGGGAGACAGAGCTGTCTGTTGAGTAAAAGGCAAAGACTGACTGTCTTAACCCCGTGTGTGTGTGTGTGTGTGTGTGTGTGTGTGTGTGTGTGTGTGTGTGTGTGTGTGTGTGTGTGTGTGTGTGTGTGTGTGTGTGTGTGTGTGTGTGTGTGTGTGTGTGTGTGTGTGTGTGTGTGTGTGTGTGAGAGATTTCTGTCATGATGTTTTAAGCTGTCTACCGGGGAGTCCTTCCCTTCCCCAAGGCTCCATTAGCCTTACTTTCCTCAGCACTTTGGAAACAAAAAGCTTCATTCATAACATTGACATTCAACTTCTAAATTAACATTTAAAAACTTCTCTCTTTTTTTCTTTTTCCCATGTCTATTCATTCATTTCCGACTCGTGTGATCAAAAATTTCCAATAACTCCAGAGTGTTGTAAAGTCCAAAACTCCAAATGTAGGGAAAAAAGATGGACGTAATCTTTTCCAAAATTCTCAACGTGTTTCTATCTAACGAAATATTCTGCTTCAACCCGTATTTGTTGGCGTTTTAGCCAATCATAAACAAAATTTTCACTGCGGTCAAAAAAGCGTTTGCTCTCCTGCTTGCCTCACACAGAGAGAGGCACGCACCTGTATTAACAGCTGGTCTAGAAGCAATCTAACGGCACCATAAATGACATTTCTATAACCAAATTGAGGTTTCAAAAAATTAAAACATTTCGGGTGATGTCATAAAACATGATGACAGACATTCAAAAGCCTTATTTGAAAAAACCTGGAAAAGTTATGGAATTTGAAAAATGCAAATTCCAGGCCTGGAAAGGTTTTGGAAACATAAAAAGACCCAGAAAGTTTTGGAAAAGTCATGGAATTTTTTTTAACTCAGTATGTCATTAATAAATGTATTTTCACATCTATTCGGGGAGCGATATTATGAATCCCACTATAAACCGCATAAATTGTCATTAATTTTATAGTTGTTGAGGGTAAACTTTTAACACTGGTTTTTATTCTTATTGTATAATGTCGACCGACATTTTCAGGAACACATAGCCATGGAAATTTCCCGAAAAATATTGGTTAAAATGCGTATAAACCTTGATTCAGGGGAAAAAAAAAAACTTATAGAAGCTTTGAATGTAAAAAAAAGTGGCATTCAGTTCAGCCCTTTGTAGTCTCATATCTGTGCTTTGGGGTTTATGTTTAATCTTCATTAATCCCTCTCAGGAGACATTGTTGTTGTTGCTCTCATCCAGACCTGTTGTTTCACACCAGAGGGAAGCGGAGTTCTGTACATTTCTGTCTCAGTTGTAGAGGTTAGATTCTCAGCCCGAGCCCGAACTGGACATTTCCCGCCACTATCCTTGGGCCGGGCCCTTGATCAAGCATTTTTTTTTAAACATTATTTTATTAGCCTAATTGGGTGAGGAGAAAGCAATGCCATAATCATGCGCAGCGTCTCCTCCACTAGCACGCATCACACCAGGCCTGCTTGGGCTGTATGGTGGAGCTTAAGTGCACCATGGAGCTTGAAGATGTAAAGAAAAAAAAGAAAAACAGGAGAATTAGCCTACCTTTTGAGCAAGTATGGAGGAAAGTTGGAGGTATGGAACCATTTTAAACAAGTCGTGTGCAGTGACAACATATGTGTTGGCTTTGTCGAGTGCATTAAGTGCCGCACGCTGCTCGCCTATGACAGAAAAAAAAACGGGGACGATGAACAGACACATGAAGCAGGCTCGCCATGGCAGAAAAGATGATAGTCAGCATCAACCTTTTTTGTTACTTCTCCAAGTATACCCCTTCTAAACAGATTTCTGTAGTTCAAACTATTCTGAATTGTAATTGGGAACATCAGTTATAACGGCCCACGTATTAAAAAAAATTTTTTGGATTTAAATCGGACTCATAATTCCAGTTAATGTGTCGGGATGCGGTTTACTCAGACCAATACTGTGGTTTTATTGCTCCCGAATGCTGCCTTTGTATCCAGGGTACATCCTGACCTCCCATATGACCTCTAATTATTGGCAAAACGGTTTTTTGATGATTATTGGATTAGATTTGACCATCCGGACAAATTTCCTCTAAGCAGAGGATGACTGTGTCTTCTTTGTGACCTGTGTACAGAGGCCACTGTTCATGTACTTTAAACGTACATGCAGCTGTTAGAGGATCTTGGGACCTGCATGGCTTCAATGACCCATCTGCTGTCTTATCATATGATCTGACTTGATTCCTCCTATCTTCACTGAGCTCCTTGAGATCTCCATTAGGCTGCCACAGGCCCTCATATTCCACTAATCAGAATAATAGCCCCATCAGAATAAAAATGCCTGTAACCACCTCAACCGGAAGTCACTGGCCCAATCAGAAGACATTTTCATCGGGTTGAGAGCATTTTTACTCTATCGATTTGGAGAATTTCCAAAATGTAGCAGTTATTTAAAGGTGCTGTAGGTAGGATTGTGAAGATCCAGGACTTAGCCAAAGAATTTGAACATCGACAGCCCCCCCTTGCTAAAGCCCAAATGGTCTCCTAAGCCCCTCCCCCCACAAGAGAGAATGAATGTGTGTGCATGAGCAGTGATTGACAAGCACTTAGACGTTCTGTAAATTGGCGCTCCTGAATTTCTGTTCCGTGAGGGTGAATACTAGGGCTGGGCGATATGGACCAAAAGTCATATCCCGATATATTTTGGCTGAATATCGATATACGATATATATCCCGATATTTTTTTCCGCAAAGTGAGAGCAAATGTTCAGTCAAAGCCAAAATCAAATATGACATGTCACAAGTAGTTTCATAGAGACAGTTGCAAAATCAAATAAATAATAAACCGGTTTCTTCACCTGGTTCATGATTAAATGCTCAGCTGTTCAAATAACAATAAAATGTAAACCTAAATACTGTATAACAGGAGTACCTTTTTTGAAATCAAAGCTCCATATTTGTGATTCGTTCCAAAGGTCAATTAAGCTTTTGATATTAATATAATCTACTTTGTTCAAAATGTAATGCCTCATGCCTGTAAGCCTAGGTTTATAGTCCCATTCTTCCACTTGATACTGCTTCCACTTAAGTAAACTAAAAGATGAACTATCGACTACAAAACAAAGAAACTAATTAATGTGTTAATACAAAGAATATTTATTATGATCGGTTCACAGATCTGAGTCCAAACGGAAACTTCACCCTTCTGAACTAAGAGTTTCTGCTTCAAGGTGAAGTTTAAAACAGACTGAAATGTCCAGGCTCATTCCTCCACTATTTATTTCTGTATGTATTTATCGTTACATGTCATTTTAACGGGCACTGAGCTCCAGATCCTGCAGCTGCAGGCGGTCTCTGCTGCCCGCTGTAGCTTCTCTCCGTCCGCCTGCCGCCGGCAAACTTAGTGGAACTTTCCGCCGATATCGACATACAGGTCGTCCTGGACTACGTGTAAGATCCTACCGATCACCACTCTGTCTTTGGCTGGTCCGATTTGGATCAGCGGGGACCGGCGCAGCAGCGAGGCAAAGCTGTGTTTTTCCCGGGGGAAGAGACGCTGCGGCCGGCCACGGAGCTCTCCGCCTCCCGCTGCCGCCGGAGCTCAGGTTGCTGGTCGAAGGCGGCATACATAATCATAAAACACATTGTCACCTGTTAAATGTTATTCATTGCTGTTTGTTCTTTTCATTTCCTCTATCGAACATAATTAAGCAGTACAAAAGTCCGGCATCTTTAGCGTTGATCTGAATGCTTCGCACCCCTGTTCCAAGATGGCGGCGGTTTTGACGTATGTTTAGAACCTCAAGGCGACATCTGTGTATATATCTATGGGAGCAAGGATCACATTTGAACTATATCGATATATGCGATATGGTCTAATTCCATATCTCATTTAAAAATATATCGATATATTTTTAATATCGATATATCGCCCAGCCCTAGTGAATACTAGACATAAATAGACTACTTTTACAGTAATTGTTTGGGTCACGGCGTACTAAGTGTCCTGTACCGAATGTTTGGGGGCAAATACAGGTACCATTACACACTAAACTATTATCTAGATAGATATATTATCGGTTTGTGTCTGGCTGACGTCTTTCTCTCCCCTCACTGTCTCTCCAGGCTGAGGTGATAATGAACTACCACGTAGGAGAGACGGTGTTGTCCCTCCAGAAAACCACTCTGATCCCTGGGGGTTCAGAGTCCATGGTCTACACCACTCTGTCTGGAGGCATCGGCATACTGGTCCCATTCACCTCGCATGAGGTACACCACAAACACCCACACACACACACCGTGACCTAAGGCTAATGTATCATCGTGGCCCCCAAAATCCACACTGTCTCCGTCTCATGTAATGATAAATTTGATTACACAAAATTAGGTTTCTCATCTCCTTTTGCCTCATTGTACTTTTTATTGCCATTGTTTTTTTGGGCTGCTCCACTTGTCTTTTTCCTCATGTCTCGCTCTATTCCTTGTCTTTTTGTTCAGGACCATGACTTCTTCCAGCATTTAGAGATGCATATGCGCTCTGAGTTCCCTCCACTGTGCGGCAGAGACCATCTCAGCTTCAGATCCTACTACTTCCCAGTGAAGGTTGGTTTTTTTTCTGTATTTTTGTTGTTGTAAACATCTCATCTGATCAATTTATCTCCTTCAGATGTGGATATTTAGCATCGCAGACTATTAGAAATCAATATTTCATAATTTTTTTTTTTTGCCGTCTCGTTTTTTTTCTCTCCAGAATGTGATTGACGGAGATCTGTGTGAGCAGTTTAACAGTATGGACCCTCACAAGCAGAAAAGTGTGGCGGAAGAGCTGGACAGAACGCCACCCGAGGTCTCTAAGAAACTGGAGGACATTCGCACTCGCTACGCCTTCTAGGCGTACACCTTCATGCAGCAGGGGTGCACGGAGACACACTCATGAGTAATATTTCACACATACAAACACACACACACACATACAAATCTTTCTTTTCCACAGTATGCCTCTGTTCAGGACACCGATTGACAAACACTTATGGATTGTTATATGGTTGACTGTGGGCCGACACAATCCTTAATACATGCAAACATACCACAAGCTGTCACATGCTCGTTATTTCCCATACGTTGCCCAGTTATGATGCAAGTCACATACACCTCTTTACCAACGTAAATACCTGGAATCCAAACTAAGTGTGTGAACATACACCCACACAGCATTGCCGTAATCCCCCGTGTACGTACTTGCCGACTCACTTACTGAGAAGTTTTATTACATTTTTCACACCTCCCCTGTGCTGTTGTCACCAGAAACCGCACACACACAGCGACACCATTACATGGAAACATGGCAGTTCAGCGCTCTTACATTGCAAGATTGCAGCGGTGTGAACAGAAACCAAAATGTTTGACGAGTAACTCTCTGCACCCTAAGAGAACACACACATGCTGACCCGAAGAAGGGGAGGGTAGTTACGGACGGTAGAAGTCAGGCTTCCTGGACAGAAGACACTTGAGGCCGGGAATATTTTTAGTGTTTTTATTTAGTAAGAAGGTGTATTTCAGTTTGTGTGTCCTCTATCTTTGATCTTAGCTAAATTAAACGAGCATGTTTTTGTATGGTATGATTTGTTTAATGTGTATTGATTACGATTGTTATGATGCACATACCATAGTCCACAATGGTATTGTTAAATCCTAGCCCCTCGCCCTACCTGTCTGTGTGACAGCATGTTGGCCCCAGGCTCATTAAAGCATATTGCTTACTTGCAACTGGGAAGCAAACAGAAGCCACCGACTAACCCACTCGAAGCCTCAGGCCACAGTCAAAGCAGTGTTGCCACACTGTGGCATTAGACGCCGGCTGAACTCAGACTAAATAAGTGGGTGGAAGAACACTGAAGGTTTGCACTGGGTGGTGTTCTTCTCAGTCCTGTAAATTCCCAACCTCAGGCACAGACATAGCATTCCTCAGTAGTCACTGAATTTCGGGGTTTTTGGGATGGGGGCAGTGGTCTGTTTTTGTAAATAAAGTTGTTTTTTGTGCTTTATAATACCATGTGTTTGTGTCATTTCCTGCCACTGTGTGTGCAGAACCATCACTCAGCCAAAAAATGTATGACTGCATTTGTCGCAATAATTAACACATTAGAGGTCCAGTATTAGGTTTTGGGATTTTGTCATGGTGTTAGCATAGGAATAAACGTTATATAGCTTAAAGTGCCATTATTATTATTCCTTTTATTTTGTGTCTCTGGTGCTTCCACACGCATACAAACTTGGGGGGAAAACCCAAGTGAGATACGGGTTTCTAAATGTATCCTGCCTTCAGTCTCCGGGTGAGCTGGTCAAAATCGGCATGGCTTTGTCCGACTTCAGAAATCAGGTGGCTAACCGTAGCATGCTAGCTCGTTCTGAATGGCAAAACACTGCTACAACACACACTAGTTCACCATAATCTACAAAAGAACTACTTCCATGTCCCTGTTCTGCAGGTATTCCACACAAAGTTGGAAGTGCGCCCTCGTTTAGAAGAAGTCTCCCGGCTAATCCTGCTTTCTACTAACTGAAGTTGGAGAAACAAACCGCTACCTGATGTGATCCTTACCTAGCTACTGAGCATGTGCAGAGACTTGAACACAGGGTGAAAAGAAGAGCTGCAGCAATGTGCAGTACAACAAAAATATGGTGTTTTTTTTTTTTTTTTTTTTTTTTTTATTAAACCATGTAAACCTATTCTGGTACAACCTCAAAATACAATTATGAACCTGAAAATGAGCATAATATGAGCACTTTAAAGGTGTAATATGCAGTGTTATCCTAAAAAAACAATGTATAGACTAATACACAAATAATCCCTCTAAATCAACACTTATGACCCACTAAAGGTGTGTGGTGGTGTCTGTATGAGACCCTGCCCTCTGCCTAGGTGTTTTCTTATTTTACTGAGCGTGGGACGTTTGTGTGTCAGCTAAGAGCGTTTGGGTCCCGTGTGGGTGTGTAACCCCCAACAGTGGGCAGGTTGTGCAGCCTGTTCTTATTTCTAACTTCCACTTTGCCCATCAGCTTCTCAGAAGTTTAAATGGACAGATGAAGCTCTGCGTTGGCTCATGATACTTTCCCGCTGAGGTGTGGGTGGTTTTTATTTGTGCTTTAGAGCATAACCATCGTGAAACAATCCAGAAATAATCTTCTATTTCTCTGATTCACAGCAGTGTTCGGGGCTCCCTCTGTCATCATTCACTCTAGCTCCCTCGATCACTGATGTGCTCGCTCTCTCACTTTCTCTCTCTCTTTCCCACATTTGGTGAGATGCAGACCCCACAACGTTTTAAGGCCTAAAGACGAGGATAGCGATTTGTCACAGTGACAAACACTCTGCTACAACAAAGTCTTCACATCTGGCTCAGTGCTTCTGCACATGATGGGTTTTGCTGCTGTGGGAGAATAGCAGAGAACTTGTCAGACTAAACCATCCCTCTTAGAACAATGGCATTGTTTTATAGAACAACAACCACATGGGCAGTTTTTAAAAACAACAACACGGTGCCCTGCAGTGAATTTCGTCGATAGGGCACAGAAAAAAAAGAACTGCATCTATAAGAATACCCATCCAGGGAAATGACTGGTTTCACATGCTACCTTAGCAGTTCATTTCAAAACTACTTTATTTGGAGGGTATGACCATCCTAAAAATTGAAGTAGTGTACAACCTTGTGATGTGAGGAGGTAAGTGGATGGATTGGTTGTTATTTACTGTTTGTTTTGTTGCAAAACGTGAAAAATAAGCCATATATATATATATATATATATAAAAAAAATCAACATAACTTTTCCACCTAACTTATATCAAAAGTATCAATTTAAAAAAAAATCTGATAACATACCGGCCAAATAGCTTTTACTCATGTAAACAATGGAAGAGTATCAGAGATGAATATGAAGAGATGAAGATCAGTTAAAGTACATACATTTAAAAAGTCAAACACCTAAAAAGACAGCCTCTAAAACGTTCACAGTAGAAACAGCAATTTATGCTTTTATTGCATATCTGGCCGTATATACACCGTATTATTACCGATTTATCGGTAATAATGAGCCAATGTTGGCTACTAACTGTGTTGCATCTGCTCTGACTCTAAACAGATTTAACTAATGGTTTGGTTTTTGTTACACAGTAGAATAACAGAATAACAAACTCTGCTTGTGCTGTGCAATTCCTTGTCCAAACATGAATTATTTTTAAAGCAACACTGCAACTTTTTTTTAATTAATATAGGTTTCGGTACACAGCATGGCAAAAAGGGAACCTCCTGGTAATGCTACTACATCTTGATCAGACAAGTTGGTGCCACCATCGCTGCTGTCCTCTTCAGATGTGTCACTCATTTAAACTGCATGACCGTCAGGGTTCATGACTCCGTAGTCCATTTCAGTAGCTCATTTGTCACACATTCCTCTGACACCTACATACATTTTTTTTTTTACAGACGCTCAAAGCATTTCATCTTGACTGTGGCTTTATCGTTACAACAGTGCCTGTGCTTCAGTACTTCCTACGTACTCTTCCCACCAAGTGAGGGTTGATGAAATCTTGGTTCTACTCTGGTTTCTGTTTAAGTTGCAATGTCTGCATAACTTGATTATGATGAAATATAATTATACTCTTTTGCCTTCTGCTTGCTTGTGCTTTGTGAGGAGCTATTGCTTAATTTAAGGATTATTGTTTTTCTAACTTACAATTGTGACTAGTGAATTCTGCCTGAAAGCAAGGGAGGTGGTAGCGTGGTCTGCTTACTTTAAGTTTTTTTACTTATTGTCGGCCAGTGAAAGACGTGTATTTCCATATTTGGGGCTTGTCAGTAAGTGTTCAGACAAACTGATAGATAAAATGCTTCTTCATGGGTTGAGGAGATTCATTGTCAACCCTGATTTTTTTACTGGACACCAGCAATATACAGTAAAGTTACATCAGTGACCAAAAACATCAGTCAAATTAGCCAGTGCTTAAATAAAAAATATCACAAATGAGACTATTGTACCGCTAGCCGGACAGGCCAGACCGACATCAAGATGTTGGATCTGGGAACTCACCATTGGCAGGGCTCAATCCGAGGGGCGGGATAAACGGTTGTCTTTCAAATTCCCGCTGCACACAATAGGACTGCGCTACAACCAACCAGAGCAAGAAGGTAGCAGAGCTAGTTGTTAGATTAAACTTTTGCTGTATCCGGTCAGCAAAACTCCAAACACATCTTCCTTTTTTTAATAATGACATTAGTGCCGTTCTTTGTTCTTTTCTCAAAGAAAAGCTTAAAGGGATACGCCACCGTTTGTTGAAATAGGGCTTAGGTCTCCCCTAGCTGTAGATAGGTGGGCCAACGCATTTTTTGTGCATGCATTGTTTTAGTCCGGTGCAACACCGGCAGCGCCGCCGCTAGTTAGCTTAGCGTAGTGGATGGAATCCTATGTTGCCGGTTAGCATGTTGTGAGTAAAAGTGAGCCAACAAAAGACAAAAAAACAACCTAATTACTTGCACTGAGACAAAAAATGTGTTGGCCCACCTATCTACAGCCAGCGGAGACCGTAATAAGCACTATTTCAACAAACGGTGGCGTATTCCTTTAACTCCAAGCCTTCCAGAAGACCGCTGTTCGCTAGCAGCAGCAGCCATAATCCCGCCCACCGACTCTATACACAATGTGATTGGCCTGACCGGAGTTTGGTTTTTCCAGCTCGCAAGCCAACGGAGAGTTGCTAGACTGACCCTGGCTAGGGCTAGGGTGCGTCTAGATTTCTAGGCTATTGTAGGTCTTTGGTGTTTTTTTTGCTTGTTTTACCATTCTTACCTGTACTGTACAGGTTTTATACACCTAATAGTCTTTATGTTTTTTGTTTTAAAAACCTGTTTATTTTATTTTATTTTGCTGTTTTGTGAAGCATTTTGTAACGTGGATTTTGGAAAGTGCTATAAAACATTATTATTAATAATATTAAATCAGCAGCTCAGAATGGAATTACACTATTGGTCATCGACTAAGTAACACAAATGACCTTCTTACGGATTCAAAATGTATATTTTCAACAATATTTCTTGAGCACTTAACAACATTTTAAATGACATTTGGCACTGTGGCCCCGCCATGGTGTTTGCTGTTAGTTCACCTTGTCATAATCATCAACAGAAACCGCTAACATTAATGGCAAGTGTCACACGGTTTGAAAATGCTCAAGTTATGAAGCTATGACTAAAATTGAGTACTGACACGTGATGCAAAAAATACCAATATTCACGGCTGACACAATTACAATTCATCAAATAGGCCTACAACTTTGATGGATCTGTTTGAAAGGAGCATTTGCCCAACAGCCCTGTTGTTACAACGAGTTTTGCATGTGAGATGTCCCACTGAGACTCCCTGTTGTGTTTGGAACTTTTGGCCAGGTTGTGAATTTTAGGCCATGACCCTTGCCCTAGTCTCACGTTGCCAGACCTACAGTTTGTCCACAGCACTTTGGAGATACACCACACATACATTCTGGGGTTAGGAGAGAAACTGTTCTGGGTTGTTCAGGTTCTTTTTTATTATTATTTTTTGGCATGGGGCCGGGATCTTCAACAGGGGGTCCGGGACCCCTAGGGGGTCCGCAGAGTCACTGCAGGGGGGCCTCCAAATTATTGTTAATTTTTGAAAGTTTTAAAAAAATGAAAAAGTCTTAACATGATTCCAACATATTATTATAAAATATAAATCCCTACTGATGATAGGCTTACTGGCCAATAATGTAGTCACTAAGGTAGCCATCCACAGATACAGTTCATCCCAAAGGATTGACTGTTCTACATGTGTGTTTAATGCTACGTTTACACGTGGCCGGCTATTTTCATTCAGAACACACATTTTAATTGTTCGTTTACATGTACCCGTGTATACAGTGGGGGAAATAAGTATTTGACCCCTTGCTGATTTTGCAGGTTTGCCCACTTACAAAGAATGCAAAAATCTACAATTTTAATCATATGTACATTCTAACAGTGAAAGACAGAATCCCAAAGAAAATTCCAGAAAATCACATCATATGAATTTATTAAAATTGATAACCATCTGATGAGGAAAAACAAGTATTTGACCCCCTGGACAAAGAGCAAGTATTCTGGCTCCTACAAGCCAGTTAGTTTTTCTTTAAGACACAGCCCCAATCCGAACCAATTATCGACATCAAATACACCTGCCTCACCTCGTTACCTGTATAAAAGACACCTGTCAACACCCAAACAACCAGCATCCAACATCATCACCATGGGCAAGACCAAAGACCTTTCTACGGACATCAGGGACAAGATTGTTGATCTGCACAAGGCTGGGATGGGCTACAAGAGAATCGGAAAGCAACTTGGAGAGAAAAGATCAACTGTCGGTGCAGTTATCAGGAAATGGAAGAAGCACCACACCACCGCCAACCTCCCTCGGTCTGGGCCTCCACACAAGATCTTGCCTCGTGGGGTGTCCCTGATCATGCGAACGGTGAGGAATCATCCCAAAACCACAAGGGGGGAACTGATGAATCAACTGAAGGCAGCTGGGACCACAGTTACAAAAGAAACGGTTGGTAACACACTACGCCGTCATGGATTGAAATCCTGCAGCGCACGCAAGGTCCCCCTGCTCAAGAAGAAACATGTACAGGCCCGCATGAAGTTCGCCATTCACCACCTGGACGACTCAGAAGAGGCCTGGAAGAAGGTGATGTGGTCAGATGAGACCAAAATAGAACTTTTTGGCCTCAAATCAACTCGTCGTGTTTGGAGGGCAAAGAACACCGAGTACAACCCAAAGAACACCATCCCCACCGTCAAGCATGGTGGTGGCAACATCATGCTTTGGGGGTGCTTTTCAGCCAAGGGGACGGGACAGCTCTATCGTATTGAGGGGAGGATGGACGGGGCCATGTATCGTGGAATTCTGGACCAACATCTCCTTCCCTCAGTGAGAGAGCTGAAGATGGGTCGAGGATGGGTGTTTCAGCACAACAACGACCCTAAGCACACCGCCAAAGCAACAAAAGAGTGGCTGAAGAAGAAGCACATCAAGGTTCTGGAGTGGCCTAGCCAGTCTCCAGACCTGAATCCGATTGAAAATCTTTGGAGGGAGCTTAAAATTCGAGTTGCCAGGCGACAACCTCGGAACCTGAATGATTTGGAGGCTGTCTGCAGGGAGGAGTGGGCCAACATCCCTGCCGAAATGTGCACAAACCTTGTCACCAACTATAAAAACCGTTTGACATCTGTGCTGGCCAATAATGGCTTTTCTACAAAATATTAACATGCTGTTTGTCCAGGGGGTCAAATACTTTTTTTTCCTCATCAGATGGTTATCAATTTTAATAAATTCATATGATGTGATTTTCTGGAATTTTCTTTGGGATTCTGTCTTTCACTGTTAGAATGTACATATGATTACAATTGTAGATTTTTGCATTCTTTGTAAGTGGGCAAACCTGCAAAATCAGCAAGGGGTCAAATACTTATTTCCCCCACTGTATATGCCGTCAATGTCGTCAAGAGCACGCCAAACCTGTAGGTGTCAGTGTAACGAGAAGCTCAAGCCCACGTTAGCCAATCAGAATCCCGACAATAGCAACAACAGCAACCAATCACGTCCTCTTTCTCTCTCTCGGCTGCCTAAACCTCCGTTTGTCTCAGTTTACATGCAAACGTGCAAACTAAGTTTTCAAAAATCCCCATTTTGGCTGGAGTTTTTAGAAATAATCGTTTTCTGTGATAAAAACAGGGTTTTCGTGTAAATGAGAGGCCAAACCGCAGGAAATCTGCGTCTTCTCTTCGTGTAAACGGGAACTAACATTAAAACATGATTTATAAAATCATGCCAACAATTTTAAGGCTATTTGAATAGCTTAGTATTCTATGAAAAAAAGGTATCTATAAATGCTTTAGGCTACCTTGAAAGTTATTGTAGCCGTCTCTATTTCAGTTAAGGGGTCCTTGGCTTAAAAAAACGAAGACCCCTGGCCTAGGGCATAGGACAGCTTAAGACAGGAAAGTAGGGGGAAGAGGGGGGACAACATGCAGCAAAGGGCCGCAGGTTGCAATCGAACCCTGGGCTGCTGTGTAAGGACTGAGCCTTGGTACACGGGGCGCATGCTCAACCAGGTGAGCTACCAGAGCGCCCCTGTTAGCATTTCTTTAAACCAATCACAATCGTCTAAAGCTCCGCACAGCGACGGTGGCTCTGCAAAATGGTCTCTGGAAGGAACTTGTTTTGGTGGAGCTATTTAGAAGTCAACTAAGAAAGGAAATAGTGACTGAAAAGGCTTACACTGAAGCAAAATCTTAAATATGTCTAGCCTATGTTCCTATCGATTAAATGTATCCACCTCAAAGAAGAATTAAATAAAAACAAAATATAAGTAAAGAAACAAAGAAATTACCCATATTTGTAACCCTCAAAAACTGCTTCACAAAAGGGAAAAGAAAAAGAAACCAAGATGTTAATGAGGAAAGACTAAATTATTCACATTTGTAACCCTCAAAAACAGCATTACATCAAATTAGCTGGATACATGGTTTAACTTCATTTGTTCTTACCAGTTTGTCGCAGTGTGTAACTTTGTCCACAGCAATGCCACCAATCAGTCCCAAAAACATCGTAGTTAGATAATGCCGTAAACATTTGACTTTTTAAATCTTTACGATCATTCTCTTAAAAACAACCAAGCAGACCTGCCTTGTTGCACGATCCAAAATTTCCTTCAGCACTTGCCATTTTCAGCGTGTCGCTTGCTAGAGCGTAAAGTGAGGGACATCTGGCGCGTGGCTCACACGCCGTTTGTCAGGCAATTATCCTGGAAATGTGCTTCTGTTGATCCAGACTACACTTGACCATAACCCTCACCTTGACTAACAATTAGAGTGATACGCAATACCCCCGCATTGGGAGGAGGCCCTGCTACTTCCTGCAATGCCGTGCTATGTCCTGCTATGCCCTGCAGTGCCCTGCTACGCCCTGCAGTGCCCTGCTACGCCCTGTAACACCCTGCAATGCCCTGCTACACCATTAACTACTACAACTACTATTTCTGGTCATAGTTCCATTATCTTTATTGTGACTATTACTACCACTGTTCATCACACCCCCAACCGGCACCGTCAGACACCGCCTACCAAGAGCCTGGGGCTGTCCCAGGTTTCTCCCTATCCATCCATCCATCCATCCATCTTCGTCCGCTTATCCGGTGTCAGGTCGCGGGGGGAGCAGCTCCAGCAGGGGACCCCAAACTTCCCTTTCCCGAGCAACATTAACCAGCTCCGACTGGGGGATCCCAAGGCGTTCCCAGGCCAGGTTGGAGATATAATCCCTCCACCTAATCCTGGGTCTTCCCCGAGGCCTCCTCCCAGCTGGACGTGCCTGGAACACCTCCCTAGGGAGGCGCCCAGGGGGCATCCTTACCAGATGCCCGAACCACCTCAATTGGCTCCTTTCGATGCAAAAGAGCAGCGGCTCTGCTCCGAGCTCCTCACGGATGACTGAGCTTCTCACCCTATCTCTAAGGGAGACGCCAGCCACCCTCCTGAGGAAACCCATTTCGGCCGCTTGTACCCTGGATCTCGTTCTTTCGGTCATGACCCAGCCTTCATGACCATAGGTGAGGGTAAGAATGAAAACTGACCGGTAGATCGAGAGCTTTGCCTTCTGGCTCAGCTCTCTTTTCATCACAACGGTGCGATAGATTGAATGCAATACCGCACCCGCTGCGCCGATTCTCCGACCAATCTCCCGCTCCATTGTCCCCTCACTCGCGACCAAAAAACCCCAAAGTACTTGAACTCCTTCACTTGGGGTAAGGACTCATTCCCTACCTGGAGAAGGCATTCCATCGGTTTCCTGCTGAGAACCATGGCCTCCGATTTAGAGGTGCTGATCCTCATCCCAACCGCTTCACACTCGGCTGCGAACCGACCCAGTGAGTGCTGAAGGTCGCAGGCCGATGATGCCATCAGGACCACATAATCTGCAAAAAGCAGCAATGAGATCCCCAGCCCACCGAACTGCAACCCCTCCCCACCCCGACTACGCCTCAATATCCTGTCCATAAATATTACAAACAGGATTGGTGACAAAGCGCAGCCCTGGCGGAGGCCAACCCTCACCTGAAACGAGTCCGACTTACTGCCGAGAACCCGGACACAGCTCTCGCTTTGGTCGTACAGAGATTGGATGGCCCTGAGAAGAGACTCCCTCACCCCATACTCCCGCAGCACCTCCCACAGTATCTCCCGGGGGACCCGGTCATACGCCTTCTCCAAATCCACAAAACACATGTAGACCGGTTGGGCATACTCCCAGGCTCCCTCCAGGATCCTTGCGAGAGTGAAGAGCTGGTCCGTTGTTCCACGACCAGGACGGAATCCGCATTGTTCCTCCTCAACCCGAGGTTCGACTATCGGCCGAACCCTCCTTTCCAGCACCTTGGAGTAGACTTTACCAGGGAGGCTGAGAAGTGTGATACCCCTGTAATTGGCACACACCCTCTGGTCCCCCTTTTTAAAAAGGGGAACCACCACCCCATTCTGCCACTCCTTTGGCACTGTCCCAGACTTCCACGCAATGTTGAAGAGTCGTGTCAACCAGGACAGCCCCTCCACACCCAGAGCCTTGAGCATTTCTGGACGGATCTCATCAATCCCCGGGACTTTGCCACTGTGGAGTTGTTTGACTACATCAGTGACTTCCGCCTGGGAAATCGACGAAAATCCCCCGTTGTCCTCCAGCTCTGCCTCTAACATAGAGGGCGTATTAGTCGGATTCAGGAGTTCCTCAAAGTGCTCCTTCCACCGCCCTATTACCTCCTCAGTTGAGGTCAACAGTGTCCCATCCTTACTGTACACAGCTTGGATGGTTCCCCGCTTCCCCCTCCTGAGGTTGCGAACAGTTTTCCAGAAGCACTTTGGTGCCGACCAAAAGTCCTTCTCCATGTCTTCTCCAAACTTCTCCCACACCCGCTGCTTTGCCTCTTTCACGGCAGAGGCTGCAGCCCTAAAAGGGAGTTTTTCCTCGCCACTGTCGCGCTAAATACTTGCTCTTGGGGGAATTACTGGAATTGTTGTAAATTGTTGTGTGGTCTTGACCTATTCTATTTGTAAAGTGTCTTGAGATAACTTGTTATGCTTTGATACTATAAATAAAATTGAATTTATTTATTAATAATTTAAATCTTTACGATTGTTCCCCTGAAACAACCAAGCAGACCTGCCTTGTAGCACGATCCAAAATTTCCTTCAGCACTTGTCATTTTCAGCGTGTCGCTTGCTAGCTCGACGTTTGGCAACGCACAGAGAGCGTAAAGTGAGGGACATCTGGCGTGTGGCTCACACGCCGTTTGTCAGGAAATTATCAGCCAATTATCCTGGAAATGTGCTTCTGTTGATCCAGACTACACTTGACCATAACCCTCACCTTGACTAACAATTAGAGTGATACGCAATACCCCCGCATTGAGAGGATTCCCTGCTAAGCCCTGCTAAGCCCTGATACGTCCTGCTAAGTCCTGCTACATCCTGCTAAGCCCTGCTACACTGCTATGCCCTGCAGTGCCCTGCTACACCATGAACTACTACAACTACTATTTCTAGTCATAGTTCTGCAATCTTTATTGTGACTATTACTACTACTGTTCATCAAACCCCCAACCGGCACCGTCAGACACCGCCTACCAAGAGCCTGGGGCTGTCCCAGGTTTCTGCCTAAATGGGAGTTTTTCCTCGCCACTGTCACACTAAATGGTTGCTCTTGGGGGAATTACTGGAATTGTTGTAAATTGTTGTGTGGTCTTGACCTATTCTATCTGTAAAGTGTCTTGAGATAACTTGTTATGCTTTGATACTATAAATAAAATTGAATTGAATTGAATTGAATTGAAATTTTGGGTTCTCCTATGGGCTTGCAGTCAGACTGGACACACAAACTGGACAGAGCAGAAGGGATTGATGTAACATGGTAACTTTTAAGCTACATTTCTATATCAGAAGTAACAAAGGAGAGCCCTGCAAACAGGCCTCAATGTGCATCAAAGTGCTCCAGTCACATTACATGTTCAGTTCTGCTCTTTCCAACAAGTTCGACATACATGAACACGACGTGGTGGAGCTACCGCTGGGCTCAAACTGCCCTGCTTCAGGAGGAACCAATCATTATATGAATAAATGACATTTCTACAAAAATAAATCCACCTTTATGCAAATGAGAAGACATGATTACATAACTATTCAAGCACCTGTAACTCTGATAAATGATGGCATTTCATCAACCACCCAGGATGCCATTTTTACCAGCCGTGTCAGAGACACTACTATTGTTTTTACCTGTTACGTGTGTGTGTGTGTGTGTGTGTGTGTGTGTGTGTGTGTGTGTGTGTGTGTGTGTGTGTGTGTGTGTGTGTGTGTGTGTGTGTGTGTGTGAGAAGGGGCTTTCTGTGTGACAAATATGGAGGGCATAGAGAGCAACAGGAGGAGACAGTATAAATCAAACAAATTATAAAAAGAGAAATAAGAAGAAAAAAAACTTAACTACTGTTACTAAAAACATAAATTGGCCTACAGTATGCAGGCTTGTTAGTATGAGCTTGGGGGCAGCAGGGTGTTAAATAGATAGATAGCTTTTTATTATTAGTGACAAAAGAACAGACACAAATTAAAAAAAGACAGCTATACCAGTATTCCCATGAGGATGACTGGTATCGCACAGCACTTATACATTAGATTCCTCAGTAAAGCAGAGATTGTATTGACTCCCGCTTGGGTAGTATGCGCAACCAATCATTATAAGCAACCCGTAGATTATTGAAGCTTGCCTTTTTAAACTTGACCCACAAGGGGGCAGTGTAAAAAGCAGTACAATGCGCTCTAAAGAGGTTTATCTTGACAGTATCAGAACACCATGACAACTTCCTGGCGAGCATGTTCGCTTGTATATATAACATGTGGCGCTGCTTGTACATGTCATCATCATCTGACATTTGATCCGTTATCAGATAGCACTTGCCCTGACAGATGAAAAGATGGGAAAATAATAGGTTATTCATCATCATAATAGATTATTATCATCACAGAACTGTAGCAAATGCTCAGCAAAGAGTGAACTCCTGGCTGAAAGGTCAGCATTCATATCTCCCACCACATAAACAACTTGTAGGATGGTTATCGGAAATAAAAGTTTATGAAAGCCAGTCTATTCAAGGATTCATCTTCATTTTGATGTGACTCGTATGGTGTATGTACATTCAGGATACTAAACTCCTTATTGTTAATTGTTATCTGGACAGCAATACACCAGTCAACTTCCAACCTGATGACACTACTGTAATCACAGTTTTTCATGCCAAAGGATAGCCACGCCTCCTCATATCCTTCCTCTTACATTTCCCATAGATAGGTCTGTCCGTCACTATAAGAATTCACTTTCTCCAAATCCTTGTTTTGGTAAAAAAAAGTTTCTTGTAAACATAAAATGTCACAGTTTTGCAGCAGGTTATCCACCACTATACGCCGGCTTCTGTCACCTGCACAATTGCCCATACGCAGGCCGCAACAGTTATATGAACCAACCCGCATACAATTTAGTTGGGCAGTGCAGTTGTATCCGCATTCTGTGAACTTAAAGGAACACACCGACTTATTGGGAATTTAGCTTATTCACCGTAACCCCCAGAGTTAGACAAGTCCATACATACCCTTCTCATCTCAGTGCGTGCTGTAAGGCTGTCTGACGGCTCCAGCGGCATCAGGCCAGCACATAACATGCAGGTGAATGGTTCCAGAAATCCTACTGCTCTGAATAAGTGACAAAATAACTCCAACATGTTCCTATTTACATGTTGTGATTTGTAGAGTCACAGCGTGTACAAAAAACAATGTAACATGAGACACAGCCATCTTCTAACCGTAAACAAACCGGGAACTATATTTGTATTTATAGTTCCCGGTTATTTTGTCACTTTTTGTCACAATTCGGAGCAGTAGGATTTCTGGAACCATTCACCTGCATGTTCTGTGCTGGCCTGATTGGAGCCATCAGACAGCCTTACAGCACGCACTGAGATGAGAAGGGTATGTATCGACTTGTCTAACTCTGGGGGTTACGGTGAATAAGCTAAATTCCCAATAAGTCGGCGTGTTCCTTTAAAGCAGGCCTAACTGTGCTAGCCCCCATCACTCCCACTTTGCGTGGCTCATAATGTCGCCTCACAACAGATCCTTCAGGCCACAGTTCTGGTTTATACAACTCGGCAACTTCGTTGCACTCAACTCGCGCACACTTTAAACGAGCTGTATCTGTTGCTCGTGGTGACAATACGCTGACAGTTAATATCACGGCCAAGTTGTTCAGATAAGTATCCAGATAGTGTCTCTTTGGGGTGCAGTGCACCCATAGACTGTATAATATTAATGGATCCGGTTCAGCGAAGTGCTACAAATGCGGAAGTGCCTTAAACCTGCATTCTATCTGAATTCCAGCAGGGGGCAACACGTGCGGTTGCAAAAGGAGTTTGGTTTCTGTAGAAGTCTATGAGAAAGTGACCCACTTTTCACTTGATTTATTACCTCTTTAAACATTTTCATAATGAGTTTATGGTCTCAATTGCTAGTTTGAAGTCTTCTGCAACACAGAGTGATGTTAATTTTTTTTATTAATATTATACAGTCTATGAGTGCACCCCAAATTCTAAAATGTAATTAATATAGTTAATATTGAACACATGGGGCTCCATACTAAGATGATTTAAATGTATTGCACTACACTTAGAATCTACCTCTGAGAGAAGATAAAACTATTATAACAGCTATTATAACAGATAAACGCTATTATAACAGACAGATTATAACAGCTATTATAACGGTCGTTTCTGTTTGCAGTTAGCGTGTTCTTTTTGTGTTTTGCCTGCTGGGTCTTTTCCTCCAACAGCCCCAAAGAAATTTGAGTCAGACTCTCAAAAGCTCATATCAAAGTGAGCAATCCTGTGATTGACGGGTAAACGTGACCAAGATGTTGCCTTGCTCTCTGCCCTGTGCATGCTGGGAACGGCTCAAAACCGCTGCGTAACAAAAGTAAATGCTTTAAGGTAGATTTCTCTTAACAAAAAAATGAAACCCTGTCCCGATTCCAGCCTCTTATCTTTGTTCTTTTTGGACAGCTTTCCAGCGTTTGAAGGATCTGATAAAGAGATAGTCGACATGTAACAAAGAACCAAGAATGCATTGAAACTCAGGACATCAAAAGAAATATACCACACATGCATACCATGGCTGACTGAGCCAACAGGGTTCTTACTTTGTGTTGTTTTAATAATGGCTACCGTTGGGTAGAGTCTCTCCTCGCTAAACTAAAGATCCATTAAATAAGAAGTAAGAAACAGCAGATCCAAGAAACCTGCAGCTCATAGACAACTTGCCACTGTCACAGGTTATTTTTCAACTTATTTTTATTTCATTTACACTCTCAAATATATAAATTCAGTTTTTGGCCAGTCCTTTCCTTTATTAAATCTTATTATATATATAAAAGAAAGGGGAAAAGCCAAAAAGCATAATATGAGCACTTTAAAGGTCACATATTATGCTTTTCCATGTTTTCTGTTATAATGTTGGATTTTCATGTTAAATGTGGCCAAAACTTTATATAAAACTAAAACGTTCACATTTCCAACTGTTCTGCTCAACAGTTTTTTCTACTCTCGGCTAAGTCTTACGCAACTCTAACTCTTGCTGCTATATTCTGTTACTGCTAACTAAAGTAGTTAAATTGCTAATGACAGTAAACAACCAAGTCATCTTGGCTGCCAATGTTGTTAAATTTTCCCCAATTTCGGGTTGCATTACTGCTAAAACATGTCCGATTGGGTAGCGTTTGGTTCAGAAGCCTTTATCTGTGATTTTTGATGGTAGAAAGTGCTACTTCGTTCTACTACAATCTAACGCTAACATACTGCTAACTATTAAGTAGCTACATGCTAACGCAACATAGCTGTAATCTTGGCCGATGCTGGTCATTTCTCCCCAAATTCCAGTCACTTTACTGCTGGGACATGTCCGGTTGTGTACTATTTTGTATAGAAGCCTTTATTGGTGATTTTTCACTTTACAAAGCCCTGCTAGTAGCTCCAGCTTAAAGGGATACGCCAGCGTTTGTTGAAATGCTTTTTTTTTTGTCCGGTGCAAACCGGCAGCGCCGCCGCTAGTTAGTTTAGCGTAGTGAATGGAATCCTATGTTGCCGGTTAGCATGTTGTGAGTAAAAGTGAGCCAACAAAAGACAAAAAAACAACCTAATTACTTGCACTGAGACAAAAAATGCGTTGGCCCACCTATCTACAGCCAGGGTCGACCATGATAAGCCCTATTTCAACAAACGGTGGCGTATTCCTTTAAACTAGTGAAACACGGAGTGGAGCATAGACAGTATATATAGAATGGACCAAAAGATCCCATTGCTCTGGATGGAGACCAGCGAAGGATATTAGAAGCACTTTTCCGGGAGGAGGGATTAAAGAGACAGGTGCTCCTACAGAGCATCTAATACAGAGGGTGAATACAGGTGCAGCAGCCATGGGTAGTATGAGAAAAACAAAGTTTTTTCAAGGAAAAACATGTTCTAGTACAAACACAATATGCAAGTATAATCTTGACAATGCAACATAATAGTTGCCCTTTAACATTAAATGCAGCATAGACTTTATAGGCAGTGTATAGGTTCATCAGTCCACGCCATTAACCAAGTCTGTGTGTGTGTGTGTGTGTGTTTGTGTGTGTGTGTGTGTGTGTGTGTGTGTGTGTGTGTGTGTGTGTGTGTGTGTGTGTTTGTTTGCTGTAGGTAGGTGGGCCAACGCATTTTTTGTCTCAGTGCAAGTAATTAGGTTGTTTTTTTGTCTTTTGTCGGCTCACTTTTACTCACAACATGCTAACCAGCAACATAGGATTCCATTCACTATGCTAAGCTAACTAGCGGCGGCGCTGCCGGTGTTGCACCAGACTAAAACAATGCATGCACAAAAAATGCATTGGCCCACCTATCTACAGCTAGGGGAGAACGTGATAAGCCCTATTTCAATTTTATATTTGGCGTATCCCTTTAAAATGTTTTCTGATCTGTGTTTTATGGTTTGTGATAGGTCTCTATGTTGTTATAAAACTGTTTAATGAAGCATCATTTTGTTTTCTGTTGTGCGCTTCTGAGCCACCGTAGGAATCAGTGGTACTGTATTGATGGACGACTAAAAACACATTTATTCATCATTTTCCCTTTATTTAGACAGTGACAGTGGATAGACATGAAAGGGGGAAAGAGATGGGGGATGACACGCAGCAAAGGGAAGCAGGTCGGACTCAAACCCGCGCTGCTGCAGGACCCAGCAAACATGGAGCAAATGCCCCCACTAGGCGAGCCAGAGGCCGCCCCACATTTATTTACTGTTTGCAAAAGCAAAAAGCAACATGAGGAAACATTTCAGTCAATCTAGAACTACTGTATACAGTCTCCTGAGTGATGGCAATATTTCAAACTGAAAGTTGGAACTGTCTGTGAACAGTATGTAACTTATAAGAGACTGGGACAATGGGAAATGAACAAATACCAAGAACTGAGGGGGCCCAAATACATTTTTGATAAATAATAATTAAATTAAAATTAATAATAAAAACATTTTAAAGCTTATTTTTGGGGCTTTTTCCACCTTTAATTTTGACAGGACAGCTAGATGAGAAAGGGGAGAGACAGGGGGAAGACATGCAGGAAATCGTCACAGGTCGGCTTCGAACCCTGGACCTCTGCGTCGAGGCATAAACCTCTCAGTATATGTGCGCCTGCTCTACCCAATGAGCCAACCCGGGCCACCCAAATCCATTTTCATCACCGTGTGCAGTGCAGAATGTCTCACAGTTGTGAATTTTCAGTCTGCCTCTGAGAATCCGAATTGCTAAGATCAAAAGTTGCTGGCAGTTAGAGCATTCACTGCTTGACAGATAATATTTCCACAGATGGCTGCACCCTACAGAAATCGAACATTGTGTTTTGGACCTGCTTAATGTTTTGCGCATGGACCTGTGTGCTCAGGGTCATGAGTGAATGTACCGGTGGCATACAAATTAGGTAACACACGGTGTGTGTGTGTATGGTTGCCTGGATGCCTCGAAATATGCTCTGACTACATGGGGATCAGCTAATAAAATTTATTTTTAACTTCATTCTGGAGGGAGCAAGTTTTTTTTCTTTTTTTTAAATAATCCAATGCACTTCAGCAGTAACCACTTAGTGGTCTGAAACAGATCAACCTTTGAGGACAGAATGCCACATTTTGTTCACTTCTTCTGGTTGAAGGAATCAAAGGTTGACCACAAGTATTTGCCGCTCTACAGGGACTTGTGGTCAAAACTCTTTTCAAAACCAAAGTCTAAAAATCAAACTTGTTGAAGTGTGTCATGTTTTTTCTGCACATGGTCTTTCTTTTCAGAGATGGATTAGTTTGTGCCTTCCTGAGAAATGCAAGTGAAGACAGCCGGCCCTGCAGCTGTGTGCATGTGTGTGTTGTTTTGAGTAGATACATGTGTTATTTCTTTGCAACGTCAAGTCGGAGTAGAAACAACCGAGATCAAATGCTCTGATACAAAAATGTTTTAAATCTCACTTGGAGAGCCTTTGTGCCTCTTAACCGACACAAAATGCAATTTAAATGTCTGTGCAACATGAACAGGGCCCTTCCATGACAACAAGATGCGTTTTCAACTCAGATATTGTTTTAATTCACCTAGCAACCCTGTCTCGATTCTGCTGGTAGCTAGCTCGCCCTGTTAGCTGCTAGCTGCTAGCTGTTAGCTGCTAGCTGCTAGCTGCCGTCCGTGATAAGTGTGTTCAGCCAAAATATCACGCGGCAGTTCCGTGTGTATTTGTACCTCATCCATTTTGTGTGTGATCGATCTGGTGTTGGTGAGGAGGAGGCTTGGCAGTGTTGATTTGTCTGGTAGTTCCCAATGAAAGGCAATGAAAACAAAGATTTTTGTTTTTGTTTAACTACATTTTAGTGTTGTCTTTTTCGTCAATGATACATAATGATATCGCCACAGTCAGCGTTTAATGACGGAGGTGTCCCGTCTGGTCATTATTATCGTTTACAAATTGAACACTTCAGCTTAGGCGTTCATTTCCCAGCCTGGTCTCCTGGCAGTTCGTGATATGGTCACGTTATTGAATCTATTGAGTCGTGGGCAGGACACGATAATGTCGTTTTTTTTTCGTGTGGTGATTACGAATTTTAAAGCAATGTATTTCAATGGGAAGCATATTTCGTGATCACAGAACTATGACGGTAGCGAGTAGTATTGATAAGGCGAAAGTCCGCTCAGGGAGGTTGGTCGGGGTGGTGGATGGGTCAAACAACACAGGACTTTCACCCCGGAGACAACCGTCCCACACACACACACACACACACACACACACATACAAAGATATCCTGATTTATTAGAGAGATGTCTGTCTCAGGACCAGGGCCTTAAAATGAACACCCAACCACGTCCAAAATGCAGGTGAATTTTGCCATTGGCGAGTGAATCTGTCAATCTACCTGCAACATATTCGGGTAACCAATGAGAATTGAGTGATTCATTAGTTGTTTTTTGCCACTGTTGTTTTTTTTTTCACATTTCAACCAAGTCCGCCATTTCCTTGGATTTAAGTTAAAAAATGTGGCGGCACATTACTGTGCTGAAGAGTCTGGCTGAAACAAGCATATGGAGTTAGAATCATGCCAAAACCTCACACACACACACACACACACACACACACACACACACACACACACACACACACACACACACACACACACACACACAAACAAAAGTGTTTTACTCACGCCCAACGATTCACAAACAAACTCAGTGTGGTTTGCAAATACAAAACATCATTCACAAACTAATGCATTTTGTTCTTCAAATAAGAAACCTACCTATCAAACAAATACAGTATGTTTTACACATAAAAAGAAATGTATTTCTTCAATGACAAAAAATATCCTGCAAGTACAAACTAAAATTTTTCAAGTACAAAAAAAAATGTTTCAAGTACAAAAAAAATCCTTCAAGTACAAAAAAAAATCCTTCAAGTACAAAACAAATTCTACAAGTACGAAGAAAAAAAATCCTTCAAGTATAAAAAAAAAATCCTACAAGTACAAAACAAATTCTACAAGTACAAAAAACTGTCACTTGACTTTTGCCACTAATTTTCCGCCTTGCAGATCCACACACAAATGCAGGTAAATTTACTAACAAATGTCCTGTAATTTGCCCTCCACAACAGCAGGTGGCGCTGTTAAGTCAATTTAAGCCTACCAGGACCATACATACACGCAGATTTTTTTAAACGTTATTACGGTTCATAACTTACTGGAACAAAGCTGAGCAACGTGTTGTTGCTGTGACAAAACCACTGATTATATATATGTATATTGTAGCGATACTGGCGTTAAAGACCCGCTGATCGTTGTCTGATTCTCTGAAATGAATGCCGGCATTGCATTGTGGGAAATCGGCTTTGCATGCGCCCAACTCTGATCATATCTGTTCTGTCTTACAGCATACTGTAATATTTCACCAGTAATAAGACCAAAATAATATTATTAAAATAAAGAAAGGCATACTATGATAATATCTACATATATGTTGCTAGATGTAGTATTATAGTTTAAAAAATATCAAAACAACAAAGCAATCCAGCTTCCCTGGCTGAAATAGACCGAAATAATAACATTAAAAGAAATACAATTAAACCATGATAAGATCTGGTGAATAAATGTTGATTAAAACAGCGGTTATTGGGCTAAAAATACCAATAATAGCAAAGCTGTATACAGCTTCTCTGTACAGAAAGAAACGTGGGGAATCTGTGCGTAGACCACGGATGATGCCTGTCATTGACCTACATACTGTATATCGCATCCGTGGGCCCGTCACAGAATTTTCGGAGAATCTGTGAAACTGCCACAGTTTTTGAGTTAAGGGGCCGTGTTCATTTCACAGAATTCTGTGAGACCGGCAGCCTGTAGGCTACTACAAAGCAAGATCAACATGCTGGATTTCTTTCAGTTACCCGGCTTCACCTAACCTAACAACCGCAATACAGTCGCTGTTTCCTAAAACTGGAAAAAAAGCTGGCAAAAAAAATAGCGGACGCTGTAGCCTAGATTCGTAGGCCTAAATCACATGGCTTATCAATATTGCTTCCCCATCAGTCAGGCCCAATATCTGACCATAATTACACTTGTGCTTTCCATAAACTGTCGCTGCTATAGCCTATTATATGATCAGTTGCAATGTGTAAAACATACTGTATTTGTTTGATAGGTAGGTTTCTTATTTGAAGAACAAAATGCATTAGTTTGTGAATGATGTTTTGTATTTGCAAACCACACTGAGTTTGTTTGGGAATCGTTTTGTGTGTGTGTGTGTGTGTGTGTGTGTGTGTGTGTGTGTGTGAGGTTTTGGCATGATTCTAACTCCATACAGGCAACCAACAAAAAGATGAGCATGATTCAAAGAAAAGTAAAAGAAGACGTTTTAATGCCAAGTGGACCATTGGCTGATTCATGACAAATATACTGCAGTGCAGTGTTGTTTTATGGTTATATTGTTTGTATATGTTGTTATATATAGTAGAGTATTGATTTCATTAAAACCTGATAACACTTAAATGTGTATTCTTAACAAGTTAAATAACAATGCTTGTGCGTTTGCTCTATTTTACTGGATTTTACAGTAATATCCACCTGCCACAGTGGCTGGTGGCCAAAGAAGTTAACTTCAGGTCCTGCTCAGGACTATGAAGCATCCTGTAAAGCCAGTTTACGTGACATTAATTTTCTTATAACTGACTATAATAACAAATCATAATCTCCCTTTAAAGTTCACTGGCAACAATTTATGAAAACACATCAAAAGTTTTCAAAATCTTTGCTGGGAAGACTAGTTCTTTGATATTTTGTCAAAACAGATTTTGTGAATATGAAAAATATCTGCAGAAACCCTAACTTTGTCTTGAGAAGTTGCCAGACATTGGTAGGGACTTTCACCTTGCATCGCAGCTGGATTCTCACGATATCACAAGAATATCATAAAAACATATCACATGAAAATCCATCTTGTCAAGCTTCAAGAAAAACTTTAAACTACCAGCTCACCGAACCAATCAGCGTCCGGTTGAGGAGCTACTGGCAATGTGTGTGACGGCCGCGACTGTTCGTTCAAAACAACAGTGGCAGGCATGAAAGACAGATGGTTCATCCAATCACCTGCCATGTCATTTTTTAAAGTTTTAAATTTTTTAAAGCGCATGCCCTTTTCCAAACAGTTTCCAACAATGGCTCCTCAGATGTTTCTGTGTAACAAACCATCTGGTTCGTCAGGTTAAAGACACTTTCCCTCCAGCATAGATTACCCCTTTGATCGATTGTCCTTAGATGATGTGGTTTAGAGCAGAGTTGTGCGTTTTTTATTAAGGACGTGCCACATGTACCCGAACGTCCCAGGGTAGGGATGTGTGAGCATGCATACTGTTAGTGCAGGGTCCGATCCAGCGAAATACTGCGAGGATTCCAGTGAAACATTACAAGCAGAGTTAAGACAGGCACAACAGTCCAGCTCCTGTCAACACGCACATAACCACAATCTGGCAAATGTTAACGCTGGTATTTCCAGATGATGTAGCTTTTAGGTGGCTAATTCTGATGTTGCTGCACTACCTTAAAGGTGCCATGGCACGTTCACCCCAGCCTGCCTATGGTCCCCCAGTGGCTAGAAATGGCGATAGGTATAAACTGAGCCCTGGGTATCCTGCTCTGCCTTTGAGAAAATGAAAGCTCAGATGGGCCGATCTGGAATCTTCTCCTTATGAGGTCATAAGGGGAAAGGTTACCTCCCTTTTCTCTGCTTTGCCCGCCCAGAGAATTTGGCCCACCCATGAGAGAGAGAGACATCATGGCTTTCAAACGAGCAAAGTGGCAGTTGGTCAAGGCCACACCCTCACCCTCCACCTTGCCCCCCCCTCTCTCCTCCTCTATAGCTACAGACACAGAAATGGCACATACTAAAGAAAGCGCATTGTGGGACTGGCTGAATTTCGGAAAAGAGACTTCAGATACAGTATTAGGGGACCATTAAGACCTATATAAAAGCATCCAAAGAGCACCATGTCATGGGACCGTTAATAGTTAATGAAGGTCCTGTGGTAACAAGGTAATTTCCCCCCAGCTGGTCTGGAACCCTCCTCTTCCCTCCATGCATGAGGGCCATGGTCTATATTATGTGTAGTGTATTGTGTAATATGTCTAAAAATTACAGATTTTTTTGTCTTGTTTTCGTGTCTTTATGTTGTCAAAATGCCTTGTGATGTGATTTTTGCTGCAACCTAATGTTCCCACGGGGATAATAAACTAAACTAAACTAAACTTTCAAGTCAGAATAGCCATCTTGGATCCACAACTCACTCTTTTATGCACTAAATAGACACACAGTTAGCATGAGATCATACACAGTTACAGTCATCCACTGTCATAATTATTTTGGATTGAAATGATGTTTACGACAGTGACTGCTGTCATACGTTGGATATAGAATGTTGGCACTAAGCCCGCAAAAGGAGTTAGTCAGTTATCAGTAATCGACGGCTGTATGTATGTGACCTGCCTGAACATGTTATCATTTAGTTGTGAAAAAGGATAAACAAAGGAATGATTTTGTGATCTTAGTGAGTGGCCTGACTGATGTTGGGGCTAACAGAAGGGCAACAAAGGAAAAAGTCTGATAGACCGAGTGAAGGGCTGACCTGAACTATGAGCACCATTAACATATGGCAGCAGTGCCATTGGAACAAGGGAGCAAGAAGTAGTTTTACAACAATGCAGAGAAACTGCTGAATGTTTAAGGTTTTCTTTATTTCAAAATAACACAAGTTGAGTCCATTATAATGGATCCCTGTAGGGCAGACATGTTGAGCCCACCAAACCAAACCATGTGAGTGCAAAGAGAGCATGACCACCAGAAACAGATGCACTCCGCTGGTAGATAAACACTCCAATACATTTGTGCAGCTGTAAGTTCTCAAAATAACTATGTTGTACAGTAAGTGTCTCCATCCTGACACCTGAATTTGCCTCCTGAACTGTGAACTGTGAAAATATTGAATTTACTTTGTATTAAATGTTTAAAGTTGTTTATTGGGGAAATCTTTCCTTAGAAAACATATGTTAGTTGTTTTATTGTTTAAATCAATGTATTCTTTTATGTGTTAGCTTTGGGGTATTTGAAGAGGGGCAGAGCAGGGTGGAGCACAAATAACTTACAGAGGGGCCAGAAAAACTGAAAAAAAAAAAAAAAACGTAACACAACAGGGTCAGGGAGACTAAGCTCAACGGTACCCAGGACCCAGGGTCATGGAGACTAGCTCAGTATATACAGGACCCAGGCTCATGGAGACTAGGTCATGATATACAGGACAGTCAATTTTTTATTCACTCGACCCAGATTTTAAAAAAGTGGCAGCCCGCCAGACCATGCTGTGACAAAGTACCGACGTTCCTCAGTCTGGTTGCCGATTGAGGATCCAGAACACACCGTGTTTGTGTCGTGTTGAAGATGATGTCACAGCTATGACGATGAGCTAAGAATCCCACCTACATTGATGGGGTACTAGTAGAAAACAGAAAAGTATTGTTGACGTGCTATACAATGCAGTGAAAATTTGGCATTTGGCACACACAATGACGCCAGTCGCCCTGCGCTGAAGTTTTTGCTTCACTGTGCCAATGAATATAAATGAATATATATATAATATAGAGCAGAATAATACAAATGCAGATTTGTAACCTTTGCTATGAGATTTGAGTTGGATTCATAACTGCAGGTAGACTCAGTAGGGCTATGTTAACTTTAACTGCAGGCAACACCATTAAACAGACTCAGTCAGTGAAGTGGTGCTTTTAATGTGACAGCAGCGATTCAGCACAGAGGACTGATGACAATAATTCTATAATTAATCTAATTTGCACACTAATTGGCAACAGCAATTATGTTTGAAAGAAATGTTATGCTGCTCGGAGTACATTTTCTATCAGCCTAACGGAAAATGGTTGTTAATCAACGTATCTGCCAAGTTGCAAAATGTTGACACTGAACTTATCAGCAAAATGTTTACTGACATTGTACAACATCTGCTCTTCAATACATGTTTGTAGCAGTTAAAGCATAATTCAATATGTTTATGGTTATGTTTAGGTATTGGTATCCCCATTCTCAAGAGTTTTCTATGTTTTTGACAGAGACTTTTTTATAACCTTGGTATGATTTTTTAGTCATAGTTTAGTTAATTGAATGGTGTATTTCTTCAGTAGTTTTTTTTTTCAAAACTGCAAATTCAGTAGTATATACATGCACATTTATACATGATAAGAGATACATACAATCTTAAGGAGGAATTTTATCACAATTCAGTCCTATCCACAGCAGAATAAATCAACATAGGCCTATATAGTACGCAACTCAATTAAGACTCATCATCCCTTATTTGAACAACTGTCTATGTATCTGTTAACCTCATGCATGTTTAATATGAAATAATGAACTTACATTAGTAAGTTCATTACAAAAAAAATTATTACATTACAAAAAATTAAATACATTTTGCTCCGACAATAACAGAAAATACAAAACAGACTTGATCCCAGAGCAGGATGTTCGTGCAAGTCACACACTATTCACATCCGACAGAATGCTGCAGGAATCAGTGTCTCCTCATTGAAGATAAGCAATCCCCTTTAAAACTAAATGGATGTTCATAAGAGAGTGAAATCAAAATTTGGGAGGTCCCACTCGGTTTTATGAAATAAAATCAAAACAAAATAAAACACCTGACATGTCATTTGTGTTTCACATTACAGTAATGATTTGATACCAAAGTTCACAAACAGAGTTGTTTCTAGCTCTCTGCAGTTGTGGCTGACAGTGAGCTGCACAGCGCAGTGACGCACAGCACTTACCGTTACAACATGACGGTGTATTATGAGTCACAGGGGAGCCCTACAAGTTTGAGAAATAGATACCTTTAAAAACAGACTTAGGTTTATGTACAGTTTGGGAAATTGTAGCCAGATTTGTCTGTGCCGTTCAGTATCCTAACTCTTGCTTTCACAGCATGTTCTGTTAACAGTCCAAAGAGAGGACATGACATACAACTCTCAGCCATCACTGGTGCTCTGTCTCGGAGGAAATTTCTGCTATATTTAGACTCTTCATTGGATTTTCTTCTCAGCTTTTAAGGGTCTATGATGTAGTGATTCAATAAGTCTCTTTCATTCAGGTCCATGCATGAGCTCACTGCCTGACTTAATTATGGGTTTCCAGCCATGTGTGGTGGAACTCACTAAACTAAATGATAGAAAAGAATTGAGAAATTCATAAATTACGTCTGAGTAAAGCCATGATAATCGTCTTTGTCACAACTGTAGTTGGTATTTCTTTCAAAGCTGTCTTAAAGCGGGCCCGTGTAACTTTTGTAAGATGGAGCCCTTCAAATTCATAAGCAATAGATTGCACTCTTGTCAAATTCAATACATGCAGGGGTTTTGCAGCTACAAGGTTTTTTGACTTTTCACGAAAATGTTTGTCAAAAAAAGAGCAGATGTTACAGTAATTTTCCTAATCCTTATTCTTTGTTTCTTCTACTTTTCACAAGAATTTCATATTTCACAATCAAATCATTTGATTAAATCTGCCACTGACTTTCACTCCTAATTGAAATAGATGTTGAACTGTTGCCAGTTGGACAGTTTTTATTGGATTTTACATGAGATTATGAAAAACCATGACAATTTCCAAAATATTAAGACAGCCTTTGGCATATCTTAGAGCCCATCAAATAAGACTAAGCCAAAACCCATAATTCAGAATACAAAATTCCATTATCTTTGGCTAGTGGCACAACTCTTTCACCATACATCACGCAGTTTGCTTTGAGTTTGAATTCTGCCTCATGTTATGCAACTACAGTCTGCAAATTGCATGTTTAATTTCAAACTACTATAACTGCCATTAGTAATTAACCACATTATAATGGCGTATTAAAATCAAGTATTATATTATTAAAAGGCACACAGTATGGATCTGGCCTAGATCTAGTCATTAGTCTGTTTTACAAATCACTAAGATGGGGTCTTAAGTGTGACAAGAGGGCAGATAGAACAGATGTATAAAACTGTAGATCAATAAGCACAGCATTAGTCAACAAGCCACTTGGCTGTACATTTACAACACTGTAAACCCAAATAATAGGCAGAACTCCAAAAATGAGGCAATCAGTTGCCAGAGTTTTTCAATAACTCTACCAAAAGTATCTTATTTACATGCGCTACTGGTTTGTTCTGTCAAAATAGCACATAAATTATGTTAAAACTATAGAGTTATAAGTAACTGTGAAATTATCATTTTAATTAGTGGTTACTTAATAGTAGTCTATATCCTTCGCATTCCACTTCCGGGATTGCTCCGGTGCTGCTGGATATTCTGCCAGATGCATGTATTTTCTGTTTACTTTCGCTTTCTTTGTTTTGGAATTTTAAATCCGGTGGATTTATGAGGACTGTTGATGACTGCTCCTCAGATCTCTGTAGGGTAAATCCAGACAGCTAGCTAGACTATCTGTCCAATCTGAGTTTTCTCTCGCACGACTATTTTGCAGCGGCTCTGTGCAGAGTTTAGCACCGCCCATGACGATTCTGATTGGTTTATAGGTCCAATATGTAATATATTTACTGTAATGAATCCAAAAATGGAAAAAGGAAAAGGAAACATGCTAAGTTGAAATACAATTTTTTCTGACAACAATGCTAATGCTAATGTATTTTCTCCTTTTGAAATTTCCGTTCCGTGACGGAATGTCTGTTTGTGTTTTGGCCTGTGTGTTGTTATCAACTGCCCAGTTTGACAGCCAGGCCAGGTTGCCAGATATACCTTTAAAAACGTAAACCCAGCGCGCTACAGGTGTAACGTTAGTACAGCCATGAAAGCAGCAAACAAACGAACGGGATAAACAGAGAAAGATTCTACCTGCCCTAAAAAAACCTGGCAGTTGCGTGACCAGAGACGTAAAAACCCCCTAGTAAATATTGGAGATGTATTTGAAAGATGGAGACAGCTTTGATCCCAAAAGGACGCAGAGTTGGCTAATTTCCTCCTGAACAGGTAAGCATTAGCTTCAGGCTAATTTATCACAGCCACTAGGGACAGGCATTTTATTGTCATTTCAACATTTGTTTACTCACATTGAATTATATAGCTAGAGTTGGTTACTCGCAAAAACAATTGAGACACAGCCAGTAAAGTGATCCCGCTTGGTCCTGGCTAGTCCTGGCTAACACCGCCATGCTAATGGCTAACGTTACTGGAAGACCAGGCGAGCAGCCCATGGCTGTTTACAAAGTGTAGTTCAGCGGCCGGAGCCAACAATGGTGAATTATTTTAAGCCACGAGAGGGGGGCTGTAAATCGGACTTTGAGAGGACTTTGAGTTTGCAGTGTGTTTAGCGATTGTTGCCTTAATTCTAAGCCAATGAAGTGTGTTCAGTCGGCAAGTTAGTGGTATTTTTAACGGTTTCTATTGTAATTCTAAGCCGAGGAAGTGTGTCTGTCTGTCGGGTGGAGAGGACGGCGAGGTTGTGGTTTTTTTTGGCGGTTCCTACTGTAATTCTAAGCCGAAAAAGTGTGTCTGTCAGTTGGGTACAGAGCTCCGCGTGAGCACGGGCTTTTATGACTGTCAGTATAGCCAGCATCTAACGTTAGCTACTCTGCTGTGCTGTGAAGTAATGTCTGGCTATGTGAGACAATCGTCTAGCAAAATTGTCAAGCTGGCAACCTCCATGAACTTCGAGTCTAGGGAGGAGGGGGCGGGGGAGACAACTCTCTCCAGTATTTTGAATTTGTACTGCAGTAACTTTTTTAAACACTAGCTGTCAGTATTACATATTGCACCTTTAAAGAAATGCAACTAAACCAGAGCAGATTTTCCTCCCATCTACGAATGCTATGTGGAGTAGACAGAATCTAGTTCAGCGCGCTTCGGAGGAGGGTGTGGCAAAGCGAGACTACTTAATACTTCCGTTAATAGTATAAATGTTCGTATTAATACAAAAATAAGAGTTTAATAAACTCAAAAGAAAGTTACAGTGAAGTCCAAGTTATGAATGAATAGTTACTATTTAATGAAGACTGGCAATTTGGAGCAGACCTCTTGTTTTCTGTTTGTTGCAGATATGTGGTGAATAAAAACTAAATGCTGCATCATGTTCAGTTGTAACTCTGGGGACAGAGCTGCCATAGATGATCTGAGAGTTCGAGACGGTTCGTAACATTGGAACATATATACAGTACAGGCCAAAAGTTTGGATACACCTTCTCATTCAATGCGTTTTCTTTATTTTCATGACTATTTACATTGTAGATTCTCACTGAAGGCATCAAAACTATGAATGAACACATATGGAATTATGTACTTAACAAAAAAGTGTGAAATAACTGAAAACATGTCTTATATTTTAGATTCTTCAAAGTAGCCACCCTTTGCTTTTTTTGATAGCGCTGCAAACCCTTGGTGTTCTCTCAATGAGCTTCATGAGGTAGTCACCTGAAATGGTTTTCACTTCACAGGTGTGCCTTGTCAGGGTTAATTAGTGGAATGTTTTCCCTTATTAATAAAAAAGCAAAGGGTGGCTACTTTGAAGAATCTAAAATATAAGACATGTTTTCAGTTATTTCACACTTTTTTGTTAAGTACATAATTCCATATGTGTTCATTCATAGTTGTGATGCCTTCAGTGAGAATCTACAATGTAAATAGTCATGAAAATAAAAAGGAAACGCATTGAATGAGAAGCTGTGTCCAAACCTTTGGCCTGTACTGTAGATAAGAAAAGTATTTTGGCAGTAAACCATTAAGTGCTTTACAACCCTTTGCTTTTTTTGATAACTCTCCCAGGTGTGCTTTGTCAGGGTTAATTAGTGGAATTTTTTCCCTTATTAATAAAAAAGCAAAGGGTGGCTACTTTGAAGAATCTAAAATATAAGACATGTTTTCAGTACATAATTCCATATGTGTTCATTCATAGTTGTGATGCCTTCAGTGAGAATCTACAATGTAAATAGTTATGAAAATAAAAAGGAAACGCATTGAATGAGAAGGTGTGTCCAAACCTTTGGCCTGTACTCTATGCTTATATAGATTATCATACAGTTTCAACAATGCAACTTCAGTATAAGAAATGAAGAGTTATTTAAAGAAAAGCAACATCAAAAAGATAGGTCTTTAGCCTTGATTTAAAAGAACTGAGAGTTGCAGCGGACCTGCAGTTTTCTGGGAGTTTGTTCCAGATATGTGGAGCATAAAAACTGAACGCTGCTTCCCCCTGTTTAGTTCTGACTCTGGGGACAACAAGCAGTCCTGTCCCAGACGACCTGAGAAGTCTGGATGGGTCATAGTGGAGCAGCAGATCAGAAATGTATTTTGGCCCTAAACCGTTTAGTGATTTATAAACCAGCATTTTGAAATCTATTTTTTGAAACATTTCAGTACTGAAGTGATGTGATCCACTTTCTTGGTCTTAGTGAGAACTGATTGATTTTTTAGGGAGACCTGTAAAGACACCGTTACAGTGGTCAAGTCTACTGAAGATAAAAACATGGACAAGTTTTTCCAAATCCTGCTGAGACATAAGTCCTTTAACCCTTGATATATTTTTAAGGTGATAATAGGCTGACTTTGTAATTGTCTTAATGTGGCTGTTAAAATTCAGGTCTGAGTCCATGACTACACCAAGATTTCTGGCTTTGTCTGTTGTTTTTAACATTGTCGTTTGAAGCTGAGCGCTGACTTTTAATCGTTCCTCTTTTGCTCCAAAAACAACCACCTCAGTTTTTTCTTCATTTAATTTAAGAAAGTTCTGGCACATCCAGTTGTTAATTTGTTCAATGCACATATTCAGTTGTTGTATTGGACTATAGTCCCCTGGCGATAAGGTTATGTAAATTTGTGTGTCATCCGCATAACTATGGTAACTTATTTTGTTGTTTTCCATAATCTGAGCCAGTGGAAGCATGTAGATGTTAAACAGGAGAGGCCTCAGAACTGAGCCTTGGGGAAGTCAGCACCTCATATGACATTTGTATGCTCAGATGTATAATTATCTATAGACACAAAGTAGTCCCTTTCTTTAAATAAGACTCAAACCACTTTAGTACTGAGCCAGAAAGGCCAACCCAGTTTTCCAATCGGTCTAATAATATGTCATGGTCAACCGTATCAAATGCAGCACTGAGATCAAGTAATACTAAGACTGAAATTTTGCCACTATCTGTGTTTAAGTGGATGTCATTAAAGACTTTAACAAGAGCCGTCTCGGTGCTGTGGTGTGCTCAAAAACCCGACTGGAAGGCATCAAAACTGTTGTTTAGTGACAAGAAAAGGTTGAGTTGTTGAAAAATGGAAGGTTTGATCGATATCAAACCTTCCATTTTTAAGTAAAATCATTGAAAAAGCGTTTTTTCAACCTATAGCCTATAGTTGCTTATAAGTGATGTGTCTAGATTGTTCTTTTTTATCAGTGGCTTGATGACTGCAGTTTTCAGGGCCTGTGGGAAGATACCTGAGAGCAGAGACGTCTTTACAATCTGTAGAAGATCAGAAGCCAAACAATTCGAAACATTTTTGAAAACACCCGTTGTTAGAATATCAAGGCAACAGGAGGTTTTCAGATGTATAATGTCCTCCAGGTTTTTATGGTTGATCGTATGAAATTGTGTCATATTGGAATTTGTTTTGCGTGAACAATGTGACAACATATATCCTGTACTTGATATGGAGGCGCTGACTGTTTGTCTAATTTTCTGAATTTTGTCTGTGAAGAAGGAGGCAAAGTCATTGCAAGCCTTGGTAGACAACAGTTCAGATGCTACTGGTACTGGAGGGTTTGTTAATCTATCGACAGTAGCAAACAAAGCACGTGAATTATTATTGTTTCTGGCAAGAAAGGACCGTCTTGCATTCTTTAGTTCCAAATTATAAAGTCTCTCTTTATAGGTGTTATAATGGACCTGGAGATTAGTTTTTCGCCACCTGCGTTCAGCTTTTTGACACTCTCTTTTTTCTGTTCTCACCACTATAACATTTCTTACCAGAGACAGCTTTGACCTTAGTGGGAGCAATAGCATCAATAACATTTGTAATTTTACAGTTGAAATGATCTACAAGCTCAGTGACTGAGACCCCAGTGAGGGTGGGTGTGGAGGAGAAAAGCTGAATGAATGTTTCACTGGTGTTTTCAGTGATATACCGTTTTCTGATTAACTTTGTTTGAACACTTTTGGGCACAGAGATAGTGCCATTAAAGAAAACACAGGAATGATCAGAGAGAGCAACATCAGTCACCACAACCTTGGAAATGTTTAGACCCTTGGAGATAATCAAGTCCAGAGTGTGCCCCTTATTGTGCGTGGGCTGTGTCACATGCTGAGTCAGTCCATAGTTCTCAAAAACGCAACACAGTTCTTTGGTCCCTCTGTCCTGGGGGTTGTCAACATGAATGTTAAAATCACCAGCAATAATTACACGGTCAGAGTTAATACAGATTATAGACAGCAGTTCAGTAAAGTCGTCAAAGAACATTGCACAGTATTTAGGTGGCCTGTAGATATTTCGAAGTATAGCTTGAGGGGAGGATCTTAGCTACAGAGCCACATATTCAAAAGAAGCAAAATTTCCCTAAGATATTTGCGTACATTGGAATGAATCATTACACAAAATGGCAACTCCACCTCCTTTCTTCTTCACTCTATTCTCACTCATAAAACTGAAGTTAGGGGGAGCTGACACAATGAGAACAGCAGCACTGTTATTATGGTCCAACCAGGTTTCAGTTTTAAACATAAAATCAAGATTGTGCTTAATAATAAAATCATTGATTAAAAATGATTTTCCTGCCAAAGACCTGACATTTAGTACGGCTAGTGTTAGTGTGTTTTAATTTTTTGGGACAGGCTGTGGCTGACGAGGAATGGATGCTAAATTTGCTAAATTTGCAGTTAAGTGCTTATTCGCCATTCTTTTTCTATTACCTATCACAACATAAATTGAGGAAGACTTTAATACACAGGGCCCGGGCTTGTCTTGGAAAGAGTCATGAGTGCTACTAGGCGTGCAGCCTGGACCCGGCCCATATCAGTTAATGCTTGCTGCATTTTCTACACAAGCATCCTTATCAGTAGTTTTTTAATGTCTGACACACAGGAAGCCGGTGCAAAAATCTCACAACTGAGGTGACGTGATGCACTTTCCTGGTTTAGTGAGAACTCTAGCAGCAGCATTTCAATCAATTTATAGAGAGACTTGTAATTTCACCATTAGAGGTGAATCATTTCAGGAACAAAGGTATTCCAAGAAGAAAACCGTATGTTGATGGCTCATGAGAACAGCCCGATGAGCCTGGTAGCTGAAGGCTCTGGCTACTATTCTACTTTTGGATACTCTAGGAACCACATGTAACTCTGCTTTCTAGGAGCGCAGTGTTCTGTTGGGCCAACAGGGTATTGTCAGCTCTTTAATATATGATGGGGCCTGACCATTAAGAGCTTTGTAGGCAAGGAGAAGGAATTTATTACAGCACAGAGCTGCACGCTGTGTTTTAGGCGTTCATAAATCAGCTCCTATACGTTGTCTGTTCAAATTAATATGGATTCCCGGAACAAAGGGACAATGTGAAATGATTTTTTTCATTTTGATGATTCTGCTTTCAGAATCAGAAAGCAGTTTGTTGCCACAGTAGTGGAACTACATGGATTTTAACTTGGTGATTGGGTGCATACATACATACAAACATATTAAACATTAAAATAAACAATAAATACCAAAACAGAGACAAATATATGGGGGGGGTGGGGTTGAGTGTCTATGTCAGTGGGGGACGGGGAACGGGGGCCTTGTTGGCGAGGCTGACTGCAGAGGGGAAGAAACTGTTTTTATGGTGTGAGGTTTTGGTCCTGAATGACAGGAAAGGGGAGGAGAGTGTGACCTGGAATGACACGCAGCAAAGGGGCCTGGGTTGGATTCGAACCCTAGCGTAAGTAAGTCGTCCTTAAGAAATAAAAAATTTTGGTCTGATGTCATGATTCTCAACTAACCTAATGACTAAACTATCCTTAACCACCATGAGGTTGATGTTTGTGGTTTTGAGTGAAATATCTCAACAACTTCAAGATAGATTACCATGAAATTTAGTACAGACGTATGTTGGATAAATTGTCTGTTCGACCATGATCAATTTCAAAATTGAAGGTCCCATGGCATGAAAATTTCACTTTATGAGATTTTTTAACATTATTATGCATTCCCCCAGCCTGCCTAAGGTCCCCCAGTGGCTAGAAATGGCGATAAGTGTAAACCGAGCCCTGGGTATCCTGCTCTGCCTTTGAGAAAATTAAAGCTCAGATGATTATGAGGTCATAAGGAGCAAGGTTACCTCCCCTTTCTCTGATTTGCCTGCCCAGAGAATTTGGCCCACTCATGAGAGATAGACTGGCTCTAGTGGCTGTTTTGGGAAAGAGACTTCAGATACAGTATTAGGGGACCACTAAAGTCTATATAAAAGCATCCAAAGAGCACCATGTCATGGGACCTTTAAACTTCTAATACATTGTAATGACCAAATACCTGCGATACTAATAACAATCCTTCATTAGCAAATGTTAGCACACTAACACACAAACCTAAGATGGGAAAGATGGGAAACATTATACCTGCTTACTGTAACATCAGCATGTTAGCATGCTAGCCTTAGCATTTAAGTACAGCCTCACAGAGCTGCTATCATGACTGACTTCCATGATGCAATGGCATTTGTAACAGCAGCTGTGGTTCTGTGGACACATTAGACATTAAAGGTGCTCTAAGCGACGTCACATGTTTTTTAGGCTACAACATTTTTTGTCACATACAGCAAACATCTCCTCACTATCCGCGAGCTGCCTGCCCCCTGAACACAAAACAAACCCGCGGTCTCTGTGGACAGCCCAGGCTCCACAAACGCCGACAAAAACAAACTGTGCCAACCTGCACCATGTAACATAACAAACAGTCTTCCAGCGTTCCAGCCAATAACCGACAAGAAGGATTTGGGGGTGGGGGTTGGGGGGTTAGTACCCGGAAGCATGGAAGGGAGGGAGAGGGGACGGATGAGGAGGAGGGAGGGGCAATTTATCCTTGTTTTGTTTGAAAATACTTTGAACGTCAACAAGAAGTGCCGTCACCCAACATCGCTTTAGAGCACCTTTAAGACTCACAGATGATGCAGTCGCTCTCTGTCAGTCTGTCAATATGTGTAAAATAGCGCAATCTTAGTCTATATCCTCGACGTTCTACTTCCAGGATTGCTCCGGTGCCGCAGTAAATTCCGCCGGATGCATGTCTTTTCGACGATGTCCGTTACCTTCCGCTTTATTTGTGTTGGAATTTTAAACTCCGGTGGATTTCTGAGGACTATGGTTAACTGCTCCTCAGATCTCTGCAGGGTAAATCCAGACAGCTAGCTAGACTGTCCAATCTGAGTTTTCTGTCGCACGACTAAAACAACTTTTGAACATATGCACGTTCCACCAAAACAAGTTCCTTCCCGTAGCTGCAGCGGCTCCGTGCGGAGCTTAGCACCGCCCAAGACAATTGTGATTGGTTTAAAGAAATGCCAATAAACAGGAGCATGTTTTTCTCCCATCCCGGAATGCTGTGTGGACCAACCACCCCCTCCTCCACTCTGCAGCGTGTGTGGATGGTCTGGCGAAGCGAGTCTAGCGCAATCAACATTAACAACAGACATCATGACTCTTAGTCTGGTCTGCATTCCATCTGCAGGGTCAACATTAGCCAACATCCAATCAATAATATTGATTAAATATTTCACATTTTTACTTAATTTACTAAAAAAATTAAATAAATACATTTTCTGGTAAAACTTCTTAGTGGTTCAGTAGCTATTGGAAGAAACAAACATTAAACAAATACAGACAAATCAGCCCCACAGTCAAGAAGGCGATAAAGCACTAAACTGCTCCAGAAGTTCCCTTATGACTCATGTGTAGCCTACCACTGAGGTCAGTGAGAGCGTCTGCCATTTGGAGAACAATTTCAACTTAAAGTAACAGTTCCTGGAGGTCACTTTGGTCTTTCAGGTCAAAAGGTTTATCATTCTGCGGCAGTGATTTGTGGAGCTGCTCTGTAATTAAGATATTGATGTTTCGAGAGACGACTAAATTGAATAGACATGCCAGCACCAATGGTGGAAGAAGTATTCAGCTCCTTTACTTTAGTAAAAGTACTAATACCTCTCCAGTCTTTCTCAGTCGCTTTGGTACATTTCTCAGATCAGAATTGAAATTCTCAAAACTACCTGTTCAATCTTCACATCATTGTGTCACTTGTTGCACATCAAAAAAGCCGTATCTCATTTCTTTGAACAAGTTGCAAATGCTTTGGTACATCCATGCAAATGATGATGTACAATTCTTTGCTGTTTCCTACATTATCAATTGCTTATGTCATGTTGATAAAACTGTATTATAATGGGTCTCTGTTGAATAGTCTCTCATGTCTATGTCTATGTCTCTCTCACTCAATTTTGTGTTTTGCATTACTATATTTTTTCCACATAGGACTGCAAGACAACTTCAAAGGGGTGGAAGAGGGCCCCTTTTCACACCTGAACAGGAGGAGGCTATTTGCACCATGGTTGTAGAACCCCCCCAAACTCCCACATACACTAAGGTGTAACCTACAATTTACAATAATTGTCATCAAAACTTTAGCCATAGTTTACATCAGAACATCCCTCCAAGGTACACAATGACACAAGGACTTGTCATTCTGATGGCACTGACATGTTCCTTGGCACAGATATTTACTTTTGAGAGATGAATTAAGGATTTTGAGCAGGAGACTGGCTTTTGCATGTAATCCATGGTGTTTTGCTATTTGTACGAATTGTTTTGAGAAATGCACTTACTTTTGCGAATGTCGAGGATGATTTGAGAAAATGTACCAAAGAGACTGAGAAAAACTGTAAAAGTAAAAGTCCTGCATTAAAAATGTCACTTAAGTAAAAGTATGTATCATCAGGACAACGCACTTAAAGTATTAAAAGTAAAAGTACTCAATGCAGAAAAATCCTCACACTTTAGAAACTGGAAACGATCCAAAAAGTTCCGTCAATCAACTAAGTGTTTAATCGTCTAATCATTTCAGCTGTGCTTGTAGGCCTATGTTCATTGTTGGGTAGTTTAATTTATTAGAAAACATTTATGTGCAAACATCTTAATTTTAGGGCTGTCAGCATTAACGCGTTAATCGCGATGCGATTAAGGGCCAAGCATAACACGTTAATTCTTTTTAATCACATTAATCGCATGCCGCCATTTATTAATTTATTTTCACTTCACTCAGCTTTGCGTCATGCCTAACAGGCTACTATTTTGATCCTTTGCCGCACTTTGCCATACTTCCTCGTAACACATCCTGCTGTTGCAGGCTGCTGGCATGATGGAGAAAGACAGCAGCAACACAATTCTGAATGGCGCTTTTTAAATTCCAAAACGCCCGGACGGGTCGAAAGCACATTGTATAAAGCCGAATTAAAATATCACCGAAGCACGTCAAGCTTGAGCTACCAGCTACGAGCTAAGCATAGTACAGTTAACGTGACTCAGGTTGATGCTAGCAGGCTCAGGCAAAGCACTATTTTGGAGATTTCTACTTGCCGACCTGTGGATGAAACCAAATCCCAAAAAATGACTACCACTCTTGCAAAATGGATGGCAACTAACTGCAGACCTGTCAGCATCGTAGAAGACTCGGTTCTTAAAGACTACGGTTGACATGTTCTGACCCATATATACATTGCCGTCGAGGGGGACAGTAGTTTCACGCATACACAGCCTGTACGACACGGAGAAGCCCAACTGGAACTGCTGCAAAGTGATGCAAGGTGATCACTAGACGTCAGTGAGTAATCAAAATTATTTAGGAGTTACTGCACAATGAATCCCCTGCACTCTGGATTCAAATGTGTGACTAGATTCAACACATTTTTCTTTTGCTTACAGTAAATGAATAATAAACAAATACAAATCTTAAAGTCAAATTCATAAGAATTGCTTTCCATTGTTAATATGTCCTTAAAAACAGTTCTGAAATGCAAAATAATAGAATTTTAATCATGTGATAAAACGTGATTAATCGCGATTGACTATAGAAATTCAGCGATTAATTGCGATTTAAAAAAATGTATCGTGTGACAGCCCTACTTAATTTGTAAAGTAACTAATAACTAAAGCTGTCAGATTAAAGGTGCAGTAGGTAAGACTTATAAAACTAACTTTCTGTCATATTTGCTGAAACGGACACTATATGTCAGTAGAACTACATGAAGCAGGTAATTTAAAATAAAATCTGACTCCTCTGGCACCACCTACAGCTTGTAGTGCGATTTGCAAAAATCCACCGCTCCCTGTTCAGATGCACTAATCAGGGCCAGAGGGGGGGAGTGGGGGAGGAGTCTAACACAGTCAATCACTGCTCAGGCACACGTATTCATTCTCCCTTGTGGGGGGACGGGCTTAGGAGAACGTTTGGGCTTTAGCAGAAAGGGGGGAGGGACTGAGAAGTTGTCAATGTTCAAATTCTTTGGCTAAGTCCTGGATCTTCGCAATCCTACCTACAGCACCTTTAATGTAGTGGAGTAGAAGTAGAAAGTGACCTGAAAGTAAAGTACAAGTACCTGAAATGTGTACATAAATACAGTACTAGTGGCCAGCACATTATGGCACATTATTCTTTAAGATTGACAAAGGTCCCATATATTTTCTCTTAAGGACCACATTCAATTAAAAACCCACCTGAATAACATATTTGTATTTGTGTCTGTACAGGCAGGACATTTGACCAACAAATCACAAGAGAACATGTGTTTGACAAATGTCTGCAGTGTCCTAATGACTCATTGTGTTTGAAGGCGTCATCCATTAGGATTTATGTTGGTAACCAAAGCTTCGGGTGGCCTTTATGTAACCATGAACAAATGAAAGGGAGAACTGGACACAATAACCAATATAAATACAACCACAGAGTCCTCTATTGTTGGCCACTAAGCATTTCTACCAGAGCTGAATCACTACTGTTGGTGGAAGGGAGAGCACTTCGTAGATTTGACTAACATTTTACTTTTTATGTCAGGATTTAAAGTTTTTTTTTGCTATTACATTTCATGTCTTATTAAAATGTTTGACATGTTTAACAGATACACACACGTATTTGGTTGTTTTCTGTAATTGGTGTGTGTTGTGTTTGCAGGTTAGTCCTCTACTGCAAATCAAATGTCCCCTCAGGGGACAATACAGGACTGAACTGTTTTACCAGTTATACTCAGGAAAACAAATTAGGTTTTGAAAAATCTGTTTGGCTGGTCAGTCCACCTGACAAACTAAACAGCTAAAGGATGTTTTAACAACCCCAACATTTTTCTTATTAATGGATATAGTTTATTTATAAAGAATAAGTAAATTATGCATTAGACATTAATAAAAGACATTAATTGCAACGTAGAACCCCTTTATACTGTATAACCCCATTATAGAGGATGACTTGTTAGAAAGTGGAACCATTTTAGTGTACTGCTCTGCCAATGTATTTTCCCATTAGAGAACCCACAAAAATCTTGCTTTTGCTATATGGTTTCAACGACTTTGATTATACAATATGGATTTTGCATGCAACTCCCATCATAATCCTAGCTGATTTTCTTGACCAGCTCCTTCTTGAAATGATAATGATAATGATAAGAATGGTAAAAAAATAATGTCACTTTTTAAATCTGGTTATAAACAATATCAAAGAGACCTTCCATTATAAATGGAAATATTCATAAAAAAAAAAAAAAAAACCTTGCAGGCCGGGCTGCGTCCACGCTGTTGCTCTCCTGGTTGAGGGGGCTTTCCCCTCTGAGCTAAGCAGCCAGTATGGAGCGGGATATCCGGTTGTGGTAAAGGGTTGGCTCCTTTACCACTCTGACGCCATTCTGTCAGCCTTATCCCATTCTTAACGGAATAGAATTGCATGGCTGAAGGCAGCCCTGGAGCACGTTGTAACGCAACAAATTGAAATATGATTTGATTTGAGAACTATTCGATTTTAAGATTTATGTTTTTTAACAGTCAGGCCTACATTCTCTGATATTGCAGGATAACACATTCGGAAATGTCACATTTGGGTTTAATCTTGAGATCTTATTTTGCCAAATGAGCTGTAATTTGATTTGACCAAAAAAGGTTCAAAAGCTCTAAAACGCATTGAGTCAGTCCTCATTTGCCCTCTTTCTGAGGCTTTTATAGGTCATAGCAGCACAGATGCTTAATTTGTCATTTGCCATGAACATGTGTGGATTTTATTTGTCAGAAATAGATTTCAGGTGACATGTTTTGGAAGCAAGCCCATATGATAAAATAACTTGATAGGAACAAGAATTTCAGCAGGCACTTTTATTGTACAAAACAAGAGGAAATAATAATTTTCTTCTTTTTAAGTCTAACCATCCATATCAATGATCTATAAAATGTAAGAGAAGAGAAGCCTGTAATGTCGATCAAGCCGCTTTGTGAACGCACACTGACAATCAGCAGAAGTCCAGTAGTCTATCATTTGAGAGCCAGCAAGACAATTACCGTCTTTTAACACTACTGTCTATAAAAATGGGATACAGTACCGACAGTTCCGGTTAAAACTCAAGAGAGAGAGAATGAGAGAGAGACTGAGAGAGAGAGAGAGAGAGAGAGAGAGAGAGAGAGAGAGAGAGAGAGAGAGAGAGAGAGAGAGATGACTGCAAGCCATGCAGAGGCTCCGGCAGCGTGCGCTTTTATTTTGAAAGCAGGCTGTATTTATGTGTGTGTCTGCGGCTTGACTGAAGGAGCTAACAGGCCAGCCTATTGCGCACTTGGCGGCACACACAGCCAGAGCGCACAACAGCCGCGTGGATGGACGAAGCCACTAAAGGACTTCCCTTACTGACTTTTACAGGCAATGTTATGATTGGATACCTATTGGATCGGCGTTTCTTCTAATTTAACGAGTGCTCATTACAACGTGCCACCTCTGACCGGATATAGCCTTTACGCATCCCGGGAGCCGGGGCAAAAGGGATTCTCCAGGTGTGTGTGTACCCATGTGTGCTCTTGAGCGCGCGCTCCTGGGTGTATATTTTAATTTCTCAAACTTTCCTCTTGGTCACACAGATGTGCTCTTGTGTGTGTGTGTGACGCAGGTGAATGTGGCCGCAGCTGATAGCCTTTAGTTGTCCAGCAGTAGCCTATACTTTCACTTTCGTCATTGTGCCTCAGTTATTTATTGAGCCCTTCCTTTGGCGGAGGACAGTGACAGGTTTGCAAGGCAAATAAACGCATGCCACCAGCAACAGCTGTCAGAGATCATGCACGATAGTGTGTGAGAGCTTATTGAGCCCAGAAGAGGACTCGGGACGGGTTCTAACAGCAAGAATCCACTTAGATTTGGCCATATAAACATCCTCATCAAACCATTTCAACACTAGAGCAAAGGTAGGAGTGAGAGAGAGTTTCATTCTTATTCTTTCTTTATTTATTTATTTTTATAAAGGACAACACAGTTTAGGTTTCATAATTAGTCAGGCTGCTGGGGCAAGACAACACTGTTACTCATTTGCGGGTTTAAAAAGTGTAGATCTACTGAAGCGAGCAGCGCAGTGTGCGACGCGCTGAGAACTGATGCTGAATTGAAAATGATTATTTTTGATACACATGGTGAGAGGAGTTCGTGCAGCCACAGAGAGTAGGCTACGCTTTTCCATATTGCCCATTTGACCCGGGCTTCAGATTATTTAAATGCAATTGAATGAGCATTTTTGGCCAGGATATGCAACTGCAGATTCTAGCAGATTCTAGCTTCTAGTGCTGCAAAATTAGAGCCGATATGCTACTGTCATATGCAGGGCCTCTTCTCTACTATTGGCTAGACTGTGTTGAGTGTGTGTGTGTGTGTGTGTGTGTACTTAAATCCTTGGGAAGACAAGTCTGAGGTGTGACGACTGTCTTTTTGTGTGAGGACAGTCTCATTTTCAAGACTGGAAGGCGCTAATATGACCAATGTACTACCAACTACAGTAGGCTGCAGATGTGTGACAGTGTGCAGAGCTAACTCAGCTCTGCTGACACAATATTATAATAATACTAATAATAATAATAATAATAATATATTGTTTTTATCTGCAACATAACATCAGAAAAGTATGAATAAAATTAGCCAAACCCTGATAAAGATATATGTCGGTATATTGGTCATTTTAAATGCCACGTAAAATAAAGGAATTTTCATTTTGTCACAAACCAGTGTGCCTTGGATCGTTTTCCGAAGAGATTTGCATTTGAGAGTGGATTCTACCCATGCAATGAGTCCTTCCCAAGAATAGCCCAAAAAAAAAAAAATGGCAAAAGAATATGTAATAGAAATCAATTTATACCTGATTTTTCATTCGTTCCTTTTTTACTCAGATATAGTTTATATCTCCTTGTAGGGCTGCTTGATTATGGAAGAAAATCATAATCACAATTGTTTTGGTCAATATTGAAATCGCGATTATTTAACACAATCACTCAATGACTTTTGGAAAGATGTTGCATTTATTGAACTTTTAAAACGCATCAAAAACACCTTGAACTGTGAAATGTCCCTTAATACTTTTCCCATTTGAACATTTTCAATTCCCCTTCATAAGAACACTAGACAAAATAAGAATTTACTTGCAAATTGTAATGTGAAAAAAAAATAATTCTAAATTACCTTGTTTTTTTTTTTTTTTTGATTGTTAGGAGCCAAAATCAAACTTGTGATCAAAATTCCATTAATTGCACTGCACAGCCCTATCTCCATGCTAATGTATCAAGGTTGAGTCTTTCAAAATTAATCATTGTTATGCTTAGTTACTGAACATTACAGGCAAAGTCAGGATTGTGACCGCACGTGGGTCAGGGGAGTCTTGGAATGGGCCGCTTACGCCTACACCCCCACCCCCCTACCCCAAAAAGTAAATTAACTTACTCTTGTCCTCTTCAGATTATCTCCAACTTAAAATAACTTCCAGAAACAACCCCATTCTTTAACATTTGGTTTTTAAATGGGACACTTGCCTGACACGCTGCCTCTAAAGCTGCATTTACACAAAACTATTCTTCTTTCTCGTCACGTTTACTTTTCCTACATGTGACCATGCTGTACTTACAACCTACACACTGTTCCACTTGTGCGGCAAGACCGCACAAGTGCTAAGGGTGTGATGTGCAGCTGTAGATTGCTGGAATGAGTTTGGCAAAAGCTAGATGAAGAGGACGAGCAAGGGAGGAAGAGATGAGGCGGCAAGTAACGATTTGAAGAGAGAAGAACAGGAATAAGAGAGGGAGAGAGGGAAACAGAGAAGGAAGGAATGACTCATCATTACATAGTGTACCGCCTGGGTAAATAGAAGTGAATACCGAGACGTTTTTAAACCTCTTTATAATTAGCTATGACGAATACCATTGACACATCATCAATACATTGGGTTGAATTGTGTAACATAAACTTTCTCTCCCAAAATAGACATTTTTCGTTTGAGTGAGTGTGTCAAATCAGTGACACTCACCAGTGCTTATACAGCATCTTCCTGTGTGTTTCATCAGAACCACTCCTGAGCTTTTTTTGCTGGCGTTTACTTGAGATTTTAATGATTTGACGACGAGATAGAAAGACGCACGCATCGCAGCGCCACAGTGGTAAACTGCAGACAGCAGTTCAGTGCGGCTGCTGCGTTGCACAAATCTCTCTCTTTTTTTCTCTCTGTCTATTTTAAAATGAGTCGTGAAGACAACAGGAAAGCCCATCTTTACTACTATTGAGATTACCTGCGAGGCAGTGGTTGTCGGCAGGTGAAGTATTTCCAGTAACTGGGAAAAATAGTTTGACACGACAAGGTACGTGTGTTGTTGCATCTAGAGTTCATGGCTGGGCACCTTTCCGGGTTTCTCTGTGTTTCAATTTTCCACATTTTCCACATTTCGAGTCTCCTTGATCACTTTCTCTCTTTTTTAGGTTTCCAATTGGGCTTTCCTCTGCCTAATCCTCTCCTGCGGATTTCCTGCACCGCTCCACGTGACTCACCCTGCAGGTGAACTCGGAGTGCAACCTCCTCAGACTGGCGAACAGTTGTAATGGTTTGGGCAAGTGTAAGATCAGCCATTAGCTGGCAATTTACGTGACAGTTCTTTGTCCAAAATGCCCACCACAATGCGGTCACGGATGCGTTAGTCTCTATTTACACCGAAGTCACAGTGTTCTGATAACTCATACAGGGATCTGATAAACATTTCAGCTTTCTTACCAGGCCGCTGCAATCTCTGGTGAAAACAGGCGCTCTCGTGAATCACGTTGCGTTTAGGATCGAAGTATGTGTTTTCCCAACACAACGCCAATCTCCTTCTCATCCCCCTCCGTCTCGAAGGTGAAAGACTTGAAGATGTTTTCAGCCTCAGGCCCCATGGCATAAGGGGCGTCACTAACGGATGCCGCTCTAATGCCTCTGGGCGCAATTGGATAGTCCTTCAACCAATCAGACCAACGATCCGAGTGATGTAGCAGCGACAGCGACAGCGGCATTAACGAGAAATTGGAAATGGGCTTGAATGGGCTCTTGGCCACACTTGCAGAGCAAATCTCAAATTTGCCGGAAATTCGTCAGGGTTTTCCCAGGCTATGACAATGCTGTTTAAGTGACAAAATTACTGTTGACAAATAATGATACTTAAGGCAAAAATATGTAAGGGATAATGTAGAGTGAGGCGGTTGTTATAGCGAATACAACCCTGACAGGGTGATCAGGACTTTTTTTCTGCTCCTTTACACCTATATGACGTACACTGTCGTCATGCTTCTCAAAATCCACCAACACATACACTAGGCATGGGCCGGTATGAGATTCTGATGGTATGATAACCTTCAGCAAAATTCTCATGGTTTCAAGGTATTGCAATTACAGCTTTAAAATGTATTATTTTGAAATTCCTAGGTAAAAAGAAAACTTTTTTTCCCCCCTTTGAACACAATATATTTTTGAACACACTGCACACTGGCAGGGAGAGGGATTTCTAAACTGCACTTTCTGTCCTTGATGACTCATAAAAAACAGCTCATACCGCAGGAATGGCAACACGGAAATTTTTTGTGGCTTTAATCCTTGTGGTCACTTCAGGTCAAATTGACCCATTTTCAATTTTAGTTTTATATCAGAAAATATGGGACGAAGAAATAAGCGCTGAAAATGTGTAGAAGAAAAATGTACCAATTTAAAATGTTAAAAAAACAATCTGAAAAAAGGCGTTAAAAATGTCGAAATTTTTTTCAATGTTGACGGGAAGACAACACAAGGGTTAAAACCAAAATCTTAAAACTTGTAACTGGCCCATGCCTAACACACCCGTGAGCCTGTCTCAGTTTTTCCTGCATTCTTCTATGACGTGTAACGTTTAGACAGCCAATCAACAGCATTATTAGATCCAGGTACAACCATGCTGCATGCTTATTGGCTCACCTGATGAGATTTACTCCTTAGGTATTGAAATGTGGGATTGAATGACAAGGCGTTTTTCGATACTCGATACTCTGGAGGCAATTCGGTCGGTGCCTAAAAGTATCAAAGTTTGGTACCCAGCCCTGCTGAAGAGGCAAACATTTAAAATGGAATAGATCCCCCTCTAAAAGAAAAAAAACAACAACAATCTTCCCATCAAAAAGCTGTACATCAGTGCAGGTGCCCAGGTCAGATGCTGTAGTGTGAGTCGGAGGCTGGTACGGCGTGGGAAGTGCCGAATGAAGTTGAGACCATGCATAAATCATCATGTACAAAACCAAGCATTCTGTTACAGGTCTGAGATTACGAGTAAATCAAAATATGTGGACATTTTTATTTGAAGACTTAGGCTTTAACCCCATCTGTTTGATAGTTTCCGTATTTCACTCTCTGGCTTCCTGACCGTCTTTTCTCACTTGTTTTCAGATTTTCAGAGCAGGGAGCAACAGAAGTCCAAGAGCCATAAAAACTAGCATCTGTCTCTGCTGGCATTTTCCAAAGATGCTCAACAATGCCATAAAGACCTGAAGCCCAACAACCCATGTGTATCCCACCGAACAAACACACTGAAGAGTTTCAGACACCAGTGTTGTGTGTGTGTGTGCTGAGATTAAAGCACTGTGGAACTGAGGACTTAAACTCAAGAGTATGGTCCAACTGTCCACCTCAGTCTACTTGCTGGGAGGCCTTTTGGGTAAGAGACATCTTACGCACATCTGTGTGTGTGTGTGTGTGTGTGTGTGTGTGTGTGTGTGTGTGTGCAGTGGCCGGGATTTGTCTGTGCTCTGTTGCAGTCTGGTCAGTGGCTACAACAGATTATTGCTTTAATCTGTTTTGGCAGCAGTTGATATCATTGTAAACACTGTCAAACAGTGTTAGTTTAACAGCACAACTTTATTGCAAGGCACATACTGTACAGGAAACTCATTAGGTTGAACTACTGTATATTACTACCATAAATTGTGACTCTTATGCACCCAGGACAAGAATAGCGGGTTGCTTTACGAGAAGCTGCTTGGGCTGTAGTGTTGTAGGACTGAAAGCATCATTATCAATTCATCTGCTGATTATTATTATATGCTGATTATATTTTGGGGCACTTTTCCCTTTATTATATAGTGACAGTGGAAAGGTGGAGTGATATGGGGGATGACACACAGCAAAGGGCAGCAGGTCAGATTCGAACCTGTGCCGTTGCAAAGGACTCAGCCTACATGGGGTGAACGCTCTTACTGGGTGAGCTAGAGGCCACCCCAAAATATGGCACTTTTAAAGCTGGTTCACCTCTTACTCCTGTTATTTCCTTTTTCCAAAACAGTGGTGAAGAACACCAGGAGAAAGGTGCCAGGAGTTGAGTTGTCATTATAACTAAATTGTATGACTGGTGTGTTAACTGCACGCCCAATTCATCAGAGCACACAGAAATTATTTCCTTATTTATTCATTACCATATGACCAGCATTTAAAAAGGCTATTTTTCAAACGAAGTGCGGTGCAGTGCTCAAACTACGCTACCGACAATGTTAACTTCCCTTCACCTGTCTCTCCTCCGCTCCATGTGGAAAAGCTAAGCCCTGCACTCGGTGAAACACGAGCTTTGACACGAACAATAATTAAAAACAAACTGCTTAACAGTGACAATGTCTGGGGGTGTTAGATCTCAAATCCTCGCTCATCCTCGACTCTTAAAGTAGAGATAGGGAGTTGTTTGCTTTGGGGAAGATTTTTATATCATCATTTTATATATTTATTTATATTATATATCATTTAGGAGCTATATGCGGGGTTAACAGTGGAGCCATAGAACTGCAACTAATAGAATGTGCACTGTAGCATGACAATAACGATCATCACTGTAAATGCAGATCCTGGAGACATTTTAATCGTTCACGATCTAATATTGTCATATTGAAAAATCATTGAGGACTTTTGTGAATCATTAGTGCAGTCTGGAAATTAGGAATAGCAATATTTCACACTGCAATGTTCAGTTTATTATTTATCTATGTATTTATAGGTATTAAACATGTAAGACTTTTGGATGTTGCTAGATAAGACAACAATTTCCATTCTGAGATAAATTGCTACCGTAAAGACAAAAGGCAAAAATGGGCTGGCTGAGTTTCTGGAGCAAATTAAGTTCTCTATAGTGGGCTTCCCTCATGACAAATCACTAGACTAAGTTATTTCCCATGGGTAATTCAAAGGGTTTCACCCACAGGGGTCTATCATTGAAGTGTACATAGTCTGTCTCAACACAAACCCTATGCAGCACACTAAAGAAAAGCGTCGGCAAAATAGGCTACAGAATATTTCATTTTACTGACGGGTGCAATTTTTTTAATTATATTTATATCTGCATTTATGTCAAAACCTAGAGACTTCAAAATGTAATTTATTAATATGTATTTGTGTCAAAGTGACATATAAACATCTTTTCCTATTCTATTTTGACTGGAAACGCTTCCAATACGTAAAAAATAGGCGTTGGTTCTATTTTTGGCGCGGCTCGAGCCGTGCGTGTCACGCAGGCAGTGTATAAGCTCTAACCTGTTAACATGGGAGCCGAAATAAAAACCGACACGCCACGCAGCTGACATGCTCACGCCACACAGCCTTAACTGACCTTGCCTTAAACCATAAAAACAGGGCTTTTCATCTTTGTGAGAAAATTGAGTTGATTGAAGCTCCTTAGTGTTGCTGACATTTACAGAGAGGTCGTTCTCCTGGCACCAGTTCTCCAGGTGAGTCACTTCCTCTGGGTAGGCCTTCTCTTTGTTGTTGGAGATCAGTTGTTGGAGATCAGGATCTGGCGAGGTCGGTGACTCGATTCTGTTCGGCGTGTCCCGTGCCGTCGTCCGTCTGGGGTGCTGTCGGCCTTCATTTTGGCCGACCTGACACGGAGCCAGGGCAGTCGGGACTCACCCGGAAACGGGGAGCGGAATGAGCGTGACTAGAGTCTCTCAAAATCTGACGAAAATCTTTTAAACTGACCTTTGTTGAGCTGAAAAGAAGACAGATTAGCAAGTGCATGGCCTATTTCTCGCTTAAAATGTTTTCTGAAACACGTTTCGGTGAACTATTTTAGTACAATATGAGATCGTATTCTGAACGAGCCGCCATGACAGTCTGGCTTTGAATTTCCGGAGAAAACAAACCCATGTGATGCGTTCGTCATATGGGTTCATTTCTTGGGCAACAGTACAGAGTAGCGCCGCCTGCTGCTATGGAGACGTATTACGTTTCTCAAGTCGGTGTCGCCTCAGTGGGTTCCGAGGCAGTTATTTGGACCTCGGGGACCCGACTGATCATTCCGACTGGCTTTTCTGTCGACGGTCAGCCGTCTGGTTGGTGTGTCTCGGCTATTAAATGCTGAGCTGTCCCTCCTCCCCCACATGGATCTGTTGGAGCGGTATGCAAACTGCAGCGGTTCCCTCAAAGCACTTCATCACCACAGGGGTCAGAGTTACTGGCCAGTAGTCATTTACACAGCTGGGATGAGGTTTCCTTGACTGTTGATAGCAAGGGGATTAACAGACTGGGGGAGGGAGAGGTGGTCGGAACACAAGTCCTGCTGCCTTCCTAGTGTTGACCTTTCTGAAGCTATTCTTCACATCTTGCTACTTGTATGACCCTGTACCTGCAGATGATTAGATAATCAGAATGAAGGTCTATTTATCTCCCTTGCAGTCAGGCTGGAGTCGCTCCCTTGTCTTCTTCACCAGTCACATGAAAGATTTACAAAGCTGCGTTAGCATCTGGAGAGCCACCAATTTTTTTCTACAATAAAATAATATTAAAAGTAAGTGTTTCTAAACAGGTATTGTACGTAAAATCGAGGACCGGTCGTGAAAAAATTAAACTTTGACAAATTATTTTCCGGGAGACAACACTAAAAATATAAGGACATAGATAGAAATGCGTGGATGTAGATGTGACTGAACAGCATGAAGAAAAACAGCACTCTGGGAAGATGTTTTAACTGCGTCTAAATGTATGAACAAACCAGTGTTTCATGCCAAATACATGTCAAACTACACTGGCATTGAGTATATACTGTACTTTGGCTCGTAAACGCCATAATACATTTTCTGTTCAATATTTTAAATGTTTACCTGTGATATATCTCCAAATTCCACAGTACCTTATGATCAAAGCATTACAGCCAGGGGAAACATGCAGACACAGTATACTTCGATCACTTTACAGATGATTGATTTCAAATGCCAAGGCAACAGTCAGTTCACTACAAACGCAGTTGGACATCTGTTATGTATTTGCTACAGATGTCCCTGCAGTTAATCCAGAACACAGTACTGTACAAAGAGAATATTAGCATATTTCCCAATCACAGTACAACTTTTTAAACCTACACATGCATATGGTCATGCATGTGTTCTATGTGTCTATGTGTCTGTGTATGTCTATGTGCATTCAGCTATACTTATTTAAAATTGTGTTGGAAAATTTAAACAATACCAGAGTAAGTTATTCTGATAATAAGCTCTGGGTAAAGAATGGCCTTATCTAGAGACAAAGAAGACAGATGTGTTGCAGCAGATAACTGACAGCTCACATGTCATCTACTGTGTAAATTGTCAATGTAGCCAGTCTTGTTACTCGGGCATGCTTTGTAATGGTAATGTGGAGTGCAGTCTGTCAAAAGAGTCAAGAATTTGTTTTCCCCCTAAGCAATGCAAATGTCCACTCATGGACACAATGTGCTTTTAATTAAGGCTAGGGCTGGGAAAGATATCTATATTATATCAATAGCGTGATATGAGACTAGATATCGTCCTAAAATTTGGATATCGTAATATCATAATATGGTAAGTGTTTCCTTTTCTGATTTTAAAGGCTGCATTACAGTAAAATTATGTAATTATTATTATTTATCTAAAATTTAATTGTGAAGATATTTTGTTAAAGCACCTATAGTCAAACCTTTACGGTGCCCCAGACATGACATCCGAAAAAATAAAAATAAATTGTGGCCACAAAATGCTAATTTGTGGCCTGGAAATGCTATATTGTGGCCATGAAATACTAGTTTGTGACCAAAAAATACTAATTTGTGTCCACGAAATGTTAATTTGTGGCCACAAAATACTAATTTGTGGCTTCAAAATGCTAATCTGTGGTCATGAAATACTAATTTGTGGCCACAATATACTAATTTGTGGCCACAAAATGCTAATTTGTGGCCAAAATACTAATTTGTGGCCACAAAAGTATTTTGGGGATAACGACTAACTATAGCCTAACTATAATACGGGCAGATCTGCTATACCTGTGTGGGGCACATAGGCTACCCAGAGCAAACTAAAGGTGCAGTCATGGACAGAGATGATTTGATTGAATTGTATTTTAGGCTGGGAACGGCGCAAACATTAATACATTACACCCACGCGTGCAAGCTGTATGATTATTCACGGTTTGTTATTGCTTCCTAAGGAGAGAGTAAACCGCTGGTGACCATATTAACCACCTCAGGCATAGTAACATATGTTTATCTGAAAGTAAATAAAATATTTTAAGGTACATTTTCTCTGAAATGTTTCTAATCATGTATTTCTTTGTGACTGTATGCACGAGTTACATTTGTAATAACCTACCTAAAACCTTTCTCTAGACTTACATTTAAAACTTAAAATAATCATATTCTACTGTAAAGAAAAGAAAGAACGACATATTTAATGGACCAGCACATTGGGTAAATTGTTAGAATATGTGACCCCACTGTAACTGCTTAATAAAGGAGTTAAACTTCAAAATATTGTTTGGGGTAGTTATATCATCCCTTCACACTAATCTGGACACATGTTTTCTTATTTGGAGTCATCACAGAGCCAGTACAACAGAGGTCACCATATCAAGTAGCAGCCATCAGAATATGTGACCCCGCTGTAACTGCTACTGTAATTATAATATATGGTGGCCTCTGAGGTCCTGGCTCTCTGACTGTGATGACTATAAATAAGAAAACATCCAGATTAGTGTGAAGGGATGACTACCCACAAAATATTAATATTTTGTGGCCACAAATTAGTATTTCGTAGCCACAATTCTTTTTCGGATGTCATGTCTGGGGCTCTGTAAAACCTGGAATAGTGTCGAAATATTGACATCGAGGTATTTGGTCAAGAATATCGTGATATCTGATTTTCGCTATATCGCCCATCTGCATTTATTTTATTTTGCCACTTTGATAACATTCTCTGTTTAGATTATGCTCAGCATCATCATTAGGCTTGGGTGGTATCTATTTCTATATTATATATGCTGGGGTTACTGTATGTGTGTAGAGAAAGAGCAAAGAGTTGTAGGAGTGTGCATTTATGGTTCAGCTGATCCCATGGAAGATACTGGTGTGATTAAGTGATAAAATATATGTGACTGCAACAGTGTAACTCGGAATCTATGTTCTGCATCGTGAATAAGATGTTTACACTGCAGAACCACATATATGGGAAAATATTTTGTGTGAAGGACTGTTTTGCAATTGTGGTGACCCATACATTTCTACCAACCACTATGATTGGTTTCTGTGGGTTTCCTCTGCAGATATAGAATCACAAGCAGCTTGGTAAACGTCAAGTGCACTCACTGTCTGACCTGACTTATTATAGCGTCAAGTTTCCTGCCAGGTGTGTATTTCAATCAGGAGAGCAGAGAAAGGAACCTTTTTAAAGTTGGACAGCAACGATATGATTGGCTCAAAAAGATTGCGTCAAAATCTGATTGGTTTAAAGGTGCTCTAAGCGATGTTGGGTGATGTCACTTCTTGTTGACGTTCGAAGTCTTTTCAAACAAAACGAGGCTAGCTTGTCCTTCCCTCCTCCTCCTCATCCCGTCCCTTCTCCCTCCCTTCCGTGCTTCCGCGCACTAACCCCCCAACCCTCACCCCCAAATCCTTCTTGTCGGTTATTGGCTGGAACTGTTTGTTATGTTTGTTGGTGCAGGTTGGCACGGTTTGTTTTGTTGGCGTTTGTGGACCCTGGGCTGTCTACAGAGACCGCGTTTTTTTACAGTGTGTTCAGGGGACAGGCAGCTCGCGGATAGTGAGGAGATATTTGCTGTATGTGACAAAAAAAAGTTGTAGCCTAAAAAACGCGTGACGTCGCTTAGAGCACCTTGAACTGAAAGAGTGAACGCTTATAGTGAGCTGACTGAGTAGAAGCGAGAGAGCGAGACACAGAGAGAAAGTGTGGATGAGTGAGAGTCTTCCTGACTGAACTTCCACTAAGCTTCATGTGTTAGGGTATTTGTTAAGTTGGAGGTGGATTTGTTTAGTGTAAATGTACATTTTTTTTAGAGGGAATGTGGGGAATGCAGAAACATGAATTACCCACATACCCACAAACAGTGTTTTTTTGACAAACACAGATTCCATAAATGGTTGTGGTTGATTGAAGACCCTAACAGGAGATAGTCTTCTATGTGCAAATCAGAGGAACTTAGTTTCAACTCTTATGACACACAGGACACCACTCAAGGAACTCAGTTGCACTACCTAAGGGGGGTTAATTTTTGTTGTTGGATCACCCACCCCTTATGCCCCATGTGGTCATTAACCACGTGCCAAAGACAAAAGAGAATTATGACTCTTTTAGCATGTAGGGTGGATGATTTAGCAGTTTTCTGCAGATGACACATCAGCCCCCCCAAAGGTGAAATGAAACCTACGCAATTGCTGTCTACTAAGAAAAACCTGTTTAGCCAACGAAGCTCCCTTGAGTGTGTGTTTGTGGTTCAGTTGTATCCAGCTGAGTGAAACACACAATGAAAAGCTCACACAATTTACAACAAAAAAAAACGTAAAAAATCTTAGGTTGTACAGTACAAATAAATCAATTCACACACACACACACACACACACACACACACACACACACACACACACACACACACACACACACACACACACATTTGCATGTGTACAAATGTGCCGACATGCAGGCTAAGATACAAAAACATTCAAACTCTCCCTGCATCTTTTACCTTAATAGGTCACAGGTTATTGGCAGCCGGCATGGTGAACTATACAAGCTCAAGTTGTTTCAAGTTGTTTTCCCTGATTCTAATCAAATGTTTTTTGCAACACTTTCACTCTCCCACCTGTAGATGTTTAACCAAAGGCTAGTCTTAAGGCATAGATCTCGAGTACTACAACTATTTGCAACTGTATTGTGTACATCTTCACTTGTGTTTTCCAACTCGCCAAACCAGTTTATAAAAAGGAGCCCAGCCAGCGCAGCTGCAACAGATAAACAAATGAACACTAGACACATTCTCACAGTCTGTAGCCAATCAAAACACAGCAAATCAAGTGGTGTAAAAGACCTCCCATTGAAAAACACATGCAAGATCAATTCAGTGAATTAATAAAATCAGATAACATATGCAAGATTAAATTAAGAAATTACTACATGAGATAAAACATGCTAGATTGAATAAAACATATTAAAACATGACTACAGAACTATTTTGAAACAGCATTCAACCAGTGATTTCTTTGTGACTGTTACACATGTGTAGTACATTCAAAAGGACATGTGGTTCTTTTTGTAGAAACTGGAATACTGTAGTGAGGGCTAGTGGATTTCATATCCAGTTCAGACAGTAAAGGAGGTTTCTATGTATTATTCTATTCAATTTTCTATGTGAAAATCTGTCACATCTGTAGCCGGCAGATGCTTCTGCTTTGGCTTAAAAAGTTGTTGCTGCTGTTGTTTTGTTAAACATGACTATGCAGCAAAGTTTTGGATGAATGGAAAAGTTTGATTTTGATTTGATTTGATTTATTTAATTGTATCAAGAATGCCATAAACCAAAACATGAAAAAACATCTAATACAATCGAGGATAAAAACACAATAAAGTCCAGGACTTATTTCCATTGTGGTCCTCAACACATCAGGACAAGACAAGACACTTACAGAGTATGTGATAAAAATCGACATGACATAAAAACATTTTCCTTAAATAAATAAACATAAAAACGGTAATTTGCCTTTTGTTCTATTCCGCAACCCTATCTAGTAACCAGGCCTTGACTGTCTTTTTGAAAGAATTCATTGTGGAAATTACTTTAATTTTCCACTCTAACTTGTTCCACTGAACTGCCCCTATATAGGCAAAGGTTCCTTTCCCTAGCACTGTCTTAAATCTATAAGGACACAGGTCAGATATGCTGCCACGCTTGTAAATATTGTGTGTGTCCTTTACCTTAGTTATAAGACACGACAAAAACATTGGGACACTACCAAACAATATTTTATAGATCATGGTCAGTCTTGACATAGTAACACAAAACTCAACAGGGAGCCAATTGAGCTCAACAAATTGTGACCTACCTATATGACACCTATGGCCCAAGTTCAGGATTACTCGTATTAATTTATTCTGTGCTGTTTGCAGCCTCCCTTTAAGTTGGTTTGTTAGGCCTTCAAACCAGGAAGTACATGCAAATTCAAAATGATTTAAAATTAAGGCATTGGTTAAATGATCATTGTTGACCGATCTAAAAATTTTGAATTTCTGGCTAAAAACTTTGTGAAACCAGTGACTTTACTCAGAACCTTATTGGCCATATCCTACCATCCAAGTTGTTTTCTAGGATGCAACCCAGGTATTTTACTGACGCCTTTGCACTGACCACACCATTATTCAAAATGACCTTAAATTCCGAGCATCTATGCAATCTGTTTTTTGAAATGAACAAGATGACCTCTGTCTTACCAAAATGTAGGGACAGCATATTGTCAATCAGCCAGTTGTTTACAGAAGATAGCTCTGAGCTCAGGGTACTCTCTAGTGGATTGATGTTTATGAGACATTAAAAGAGCAGAATCATCAGCGTACAGAAATACTTCACATGAACAGGAGTCTGCCATATCGTTAATGTTTGTTAAAAATAATACTTCCTTGAGGAACGCCGCATTCAACTACACGAGGGTCAGACAGCACTCCCCCTAAGACCACCAGTTGTTCCCTCCCTGATAGGTAAGACCTAAACCACCTACAGGTGGAGTTGTCTGCACCCAAGGCCTCAAGTTTGGCAATCAGTCTGTCATGATTCACCATATCAAATGCCTTTTGCAGATCCAATAACACCATTCCGCAGAGATTTCCATTATCTAATTCCCTGCAAATGAAGTCAGATAAATAGAGTAGGCATGATTCAGTAGAATGTGACTTCCTGAATCCGGATTGGAATTTAAACATGAAGTTGTTTTTATTCATGTATGCATTAAATTGCTCATTGACCAACTTTTCAAACATTTTTGTGCACAAAATAGAGACTGGTCTGTAGTTACCAGGATCGTGGCTGTTTCCCTTTTTCCCTTTTTTTTTAACCTTGGCCCTCTTGAGGTCATTGGGGAAAACACCAGATTCAACAGACAGGTTAAAAATATGGGAGATGTAAGGGGCTGTTTGGGCAAAATAGAAAGATCTAAAAGTAGATCCCAGATAAATCTGACCTATGAGTCTTGCAGATTGTACATATTCTTGGTGCAATAGGTTTAATAGAGTGGTAGCTAGTACAGCTACAAGCTACTACTTAAAGTTTTAGTGCGTAGCTTTTTGATATTAATAAACGTCTGTTACATTCAAGCCATTGCCAAATGACTTGCTAGAAAGCTAATTAAGACTATCAGCTCCACACAACTCTCTATAGCCGCTTTCCAACCTGAGGGATTTTTGCAGTTCCTATAACATAAAATTCCTAGAACCCTTTTTTTCTCGTGCTCCGACTGGACCAATTTGGAGATTCTTAAAGTGATGGTTTGGAGTAATTTCACCCTAGGGTCCTTTGCACCAGGACCTTGAGCCAAACACCCCCAGAAGCTTTTTTCACCTGGGTCGAACATTGGGAGAGTTAGCGTAGAGTAGCGTTATCAGCTGAATATCTTAGCGCAGGGGCTAATGGATCCAGTGATGTATCTCATAAATGACCCCACTAATAATGCCCGAAATGATACCAAACTTCTACACTAGTACAAATAGTTTATTTACTCATAAAACGATGGATTGGAAAGTTTGTAAGTACACCAGAAGTGTATGTAAATAACACTTGCCTGTTGGCTTCTCCTCTCTGCTTAATAAATATTTTTATTACGGCCCTAAGCACTCGTCTAACTGCCGGCAGCAGCAACAACAACAACAGCAGAGAGGAAAAGCCAGCAGGCAAGTGTCATTTTGAGGGTAAAGCATTCCTTTAATTGAGGAGGTTGAATACTACTACTATTGTAACTGCCTCCTAATGTCAGAATGACAGAAATGTGATAAATGTATAATGTCATAACCAATGCACGATTTTTAGCATGAGTAAATCATGCTATAGACCACTGTATGTTGTGTGGCTTACCTAAATCACCCCTGATCTGGGACTCCTTGTTGGGAATTTTTAACTGTAGTTCAAGTTTAGAGCTCTCTGACACCATTCCTTAAACTGATAGATACGGCCTCTGGGGGTTGGAGGTACATTGAGTGACTTTCTTTCAAGCGTCTGGCCCAGTCACTAGTTGTGATTTACACAAAGATTAGTCTTTAAAAATACCCCTGACCATCTGGAGGCCATCTGGTCTTGATTCAGTTTTTTTGTAGATACATTCATTTCTGTCAGTTTACATTTTTACCAGTATGGTGTAAAGGAATAGTAGAACGTCCTCACATGCCTTTATTTGTTAGAAAAAGCACAAGTATCTTTGGCAATCAGACCCTGGTGCCAGCTAGTAGAAACCCCTTTGAACCTATACAGGGATTCCCCTACCTCAAGTTTGATCCACACCTAAAGAGCTGGAGGCTGGATGGAGACCTGGTTTAGTAAAGGCCCTAGACTAGACCTGGGCCTAGATTCAGACATATTCAGCCAGGGAAGGCAATGTTGGTTGGTTGCTCCACTACTTTGGTCCATACTGAAATATCTTCAACAGATATTAGATGGATTTGCACTGGTTGAGCTACTACTAGTTGAGATTAGAAATTAATGTTTAAAAACAATTGTGCTCAGTGAACATCTTAAGGACGTGAATACATAAAACACATATTTGTACCTACAGTATGATTCTTGGGTTTTCAAAAAAAATGATTGGCCTGTCTTTGATTAATGTCTTAACTGTTTTTTTCCTATTTATGTATTCAAATGCCATCTGCTCCTGATGCTAGTATATTTTGCCAATTGAGTGTAAGTAAAATAAAGGCTCAACAAAAAAAAAAAATTGGTATAAATATTCTGACAAAGATCCATACTAATGACAGTTGTCTGATTGATGGATTGACAGAAGTCAATGTATGTTTCACAGCATGCATGGATATGTGAAGTCCGTCAACTGCCGGTATGATTACTTGCTTGCTTGATTGGTGGTTGGTTGAGTGAGTGTAACCTGTGGTTATTGTGAATCTTTATGGTCACACAGCTGTTAAAATAATGACAAAGCTGATTAGACCAGATTAAAAGACAGAGAAAGAATGTTTCCCCTTTCCACTAAAAGATATGCATTACCTTTTGTCTTTGTCCTGAAGAGTGGCCTGAAATCTGAAATGTTTCCTTATCCGAAGTGAGGGTCTAGGGATACTTCTGCCAGACTTTATTTCACACGTGTAAATGTGTTTCAACTGTACTTTGACTGTATTCTTTATACACACTTGATCAGGACATCCCTAGTGGACAGTGTGAAAAGTAAGAAAAAATGGTAATGCAGGGGCGCCCTGATAGCTCACCTGGTTGAGCTTGCACCCCATGTACCAAGGATCAGTCCTTACCGCAGCGGCCCATGTTCAATTCCGACCCAAGGCCCTTTGCTACATATCATCCCCTCTCTCTCCCACTTTCCTGTTTTAAGCTGTCCTATTCAATAAAGGCAAAAAATAATCTTTAAAAATGACAACGCAAATAATCTCATGCTTTGTGGTTTCTGTAGGCCTGTTGCTATCACCTGTTCGGATGGCCCCGACACCAGCCAGCATGTGCACACCCTTGAAGACGCTCAACGACAGCCTCAGCCACAGGCGACGGTACATGGTGAGAGAATGATGGCACATTTGCAAGCAGGTCTCAGTCAACGTGGAAGCAAGCAGATTTCCCCCTCAAATAAGCACATTTGAACTATCATCACCCGTATACGAAGTTCGGTGTGTTCTAGGGGTCATTTTTAGAAGCTTTGTCAACTTGTACTGAATTCAGTGACTTCCTGCTATTCCCAGAATGACTTTTGACCGGCCCCAGCCAACTAGACAATAAAAGGAGGCAGCGTTAGTGATAACAGCAAGATATTTTCCACCAAAGGGTACTCAGTTATTCAGTCAAATTCCATAAAGTTTGTGGCCTGGTTGATACCAGACCCAAGGTTCATTCGCAGCTCATTTCCAAAGGGGCGTCACCAACAGACGCCGCTCAAATGCCTCTGGGCGCAATTGGGTCCATCAACCAATCAGACCAACGATCCGGGTGACGTAGCAGCGACAGCGGCATCAACGGGTTGCTGCGCTTCAGTAGCCGTCATGTTGAATGTAAACAAAAAGCTGCTCGCCGTCGCTGCCCTATAGTCATCGTGTAAAGCTTGCCTCAATGGTTGTGATTGGTGCCTCGATTTGGAAAAATTGGCTTGAATGGGCTCTTGGCCAGACTGACTTGCAGAGCAAATCTCAAATTTGCCGGAAGATTGTCAGGATTTTCCCAGGCTATAAAGTTTGGGAACAAAATTTTAAAATAATGGTTGCTGACATATCCTGACTTTTAGTTACTAATCTGGCACAGGCTCCATAAACACTTGCTCCTACAATTCCCATAATGCAACTCAATAGTGTCTTCCCTCTCTGCCTGATAAACGGGCACGACTTTAGAACTCTACGCCCCCCAGGTCTGTTAAAAATATTTAGTCCCCAAGCCCAAGTTGAGATGACCCTAATGACATCACTATATCACTTTACAAAGATCCACCAGAGTGGCAGAAAACATTTTAGAACTATTTCTGAGTAGTACTCCCAGTTAAAAAAAACTGACCTTGTGTAAAATTGGTGGAGTGACCCTTTACATTGTCATTCAAAGTTGATAATTGTCCAAACAAACTGCACAAAATGGATCAGTGCTATCTCATTATCCATCATATACAACATATTGGATGCTGAGAGAAGACAAACTTCTTTGTTTGTATGCAATGTTATGAATTTATGTTGAACTTGCATGTGCAGGACACAAATAAAAAAGCAATTACAATTATCCAATTATCCAATTTTGACAGAACTTATGGAAATGATTGGCCCAGATGGGAAATTGAACATGACATGTTTATGGGTTATTGCTGTTTTGGATGTGTGTGATTTCACAATAAGTTGTTTGAATGTTCTAGTTTTGATGGTAAATGTCACAACCACTTACTGCTCTCTGATTTATGAAATGCACATGCTCATTTTTTCTCTCTCTTTTTTTCTTTGCATTACAGAAGCACAACTTCCCCATCGCCTACACCATCAAGGTTCATCAGGAGGAAGTCTTTAAACTGTCAAACATCAACAGAATGGTAAAAGTCACAATGCTGTTCTTGATTCAGTGACAAATGGTGGAGGAGATGCCTTTGATGATGCTTGCCATGTGCCTTAGCGTGCATTCACACTGACTGTGTTGGCCATCAGACGATCCGGCGAAAAGTTGAGGCTGATTCAAAAGCAACCCGATGTCCCCCTGCAGTGACCAATAGATCAGACTTGGCATTATTTTTCAGGCTTTTCTGCCTTTAATTGACAGGACAGCTAGGTGAGAGAGAGAGGGAAGACATGCAGGAAATCGTCACAGGTTGGATTCGAACTGTGGACCTCTGCGTAGTATAGTAAGTATACGTGCCCCTGCTCTACCCACTGAGCCAACCCGGCCACTTGGCTGTTGTCTGTTTTGAGGCGGTGTGAGAGTCCCAGTAAACAGGAAACATCCCTTCCTCTATCGCTGCCACAAGATAGTTTTAAAACACTATGAGTGTAGAAAACGAAGCCCAAGCACTGAACTGCCCAGGAGTTTGTGTAACAGCTGACGGTTTCCTGTAACAACAAAGCAGAGTCCCGCCGTCTCTTTCTTTTTTCTCTTTCTTCGTGAAATAAAGCTACCTTCATCTGCGGTCGGAAACGTCGAGATCTATAAAAGATCTGACTGTAAACAGTAATTGTGAAGTATAAAGTCTACTTGTGCTGTGTTGGGGGGATAAAAAACACATCAGCATGTCACACAAATGGACCATTTCAGTAAAACTCCCACACCGCCACACAACCCTGCAGCTATAGAGACTAATGGAACTCCAACCACCACTGAACCTGCTTAACCATTACCATAGTTTTCCATTTCAATATAGCCAATACACTGTTAAGTGCTATATGCTTTATGTACTCTTGTGTGAATGCTGAAAAAATGTCAAAATAAATTTGTCAAACGTTCTTCAACGTTCTTCTGAATGTCGCAGATTCACATAATCTGATGAACCTATTAATGACATTTCTCTCCTCTCCTCGACCAATCAGAGGTTACAGGTGGAGGGGTTGGATGAGCTGGTTCTCCAGAGGTTGTGGTTCCAGGTCAACCAAGGCGTGTTAAAAAAGGTAGGAATATTTTCTGCGTAAAGATGCAATATGTGAGATTGGTAACACTTTACACTAAAGCTATAGTGTGTAGTTTCTGTCTCCCCCATAAGGAATTCTTAGTAATGACAAACAACAATTGACATGACGCAAGCCTTCGGTGATCGCGCCCCCACCCCCCCCTCCACGCATTTGCTAGTAGTGTTTATCCTGTCAAATCAAGGAGGACACGGAGGATTTAAAAAAACATGATGGACTCTTCAGAAGAGGTAGTTATCCTGTGATTTGTATGTCCTCTTTGTCTCCAAAGATGAACGCTGCTGTTGTGTTTTCTCAGCGATGACATAAAATGCATCACTCGCGCTTCTGCGCACAAATGTCCCCAGACTACACCATTTTGTGAACATACTGAGAGACAGTTTTGTGGAGCTGACAGTCTTAATTAGCTTTGTATCAACTCATTTGGCAATGGCTTGAATGTACAGACGTTCATTAATATAAAATAGTCGCGCACTATAGCTTCAAGGTACACAAAATGTTGAGTAGTTAGTTACCAGGCAACAAATGAGGAACAAATGAGGAAATAACTGCTAGTGAACCATTAGTTAATGAGCAGGGGCGGATATAGAAAAATATTTATGCGGTGGCGAGAGGGGGGCAGGAATTTTTGAGGGGTGGCAACATATGGCGTACGACGTATATATACTGAATTTAATCACAGTTTGATGAGAAATAGTATGTACACACTACAAAAGGGCACAGGCTGCCATTTACAAACTCATACAGACAAACTTAATCTCATGCAATCAATGTCTTGCAAAACAGTTTTTGACTGACTGCAGTCGGACATTGGAGATTTGCGCTCGTAAATGATCAAATTGGCCATAACTTTTAATTCGTTGCTGCCAACTGGGGTGGCAGCAGGGGAGGCAAGGCTTTCTTTTAGGGTGGCATTTGCCACCCTATGCCACCCCGGTAGATCCGCCCCTGTTAATGAGTAACTCCTAATCAAATTTTATGGACCAGCTAATCACATTAATGAAGTAAACAACATCCACAGCAGTGTATTTTTCATTTTATTTTATTTCCCCACTGTTTGTTCGGTGTAGGGCTAGCAAAGCTAGCAAAGGTTGACTGGTTAACACAAGTTTTTAGCTGTGACTGTCCTTCCTTTGCGGTATCTGAAGTTGCTGCATTTTGGCTGCCGTCTGTAGATTCCTTCATGCACAACTCATATTCTTTTGGATGTTTCATACGCAAATGTTCTAACAGCGGCGATGTTGTGTATTGTTTAGGGTCCTCGCCACCACGAGACAAATCGGCATTGCAAATTGAACATGTGGCTCGACTTGAATCGCCTTCTTTTGACTGAAAGTACTGCCAAACAACACTTTTTCTGCTCATGAGCACATTTTTCACTTTCTCACAGCCCGCGTAATCAACGGCGGCGCTATACGTCCACCAGCGTAGCACGCATAGTACCAGCATAGGGTTTGGTTCGGTGAAAAAAAAAGTCTAAGGTTCAGCAGAAACCCAACCCCGTCAAAAAGCCCAATATTCGGCCGAATCCAAAGCCGAATCCTGGATTTGGTGCATCCCTGATTGAGATATGAGTGAAGAACAAATCAGGAACGACTTATAGGACTTTATAGTAACTAGAGGACAGCACAAGGGACACAAAAAGGGAAAGTAATCATAAGATTATGATGGAGTAATGAGGAATTACTTAATAACTATTCAGTTTATTATGTATCATATAAAGTTCTCCAAGAGGAAGTAAAAGAAAAGTACTTAAGTTTCATCAATTATCAAGCTGTTCCTCATTTATTCCTCACCTGTTTCTGAATTAACTAATCAGGAACTAATCATTAGCTACTGTATACAATTTGATTAGTTACTCATTAACTAATGGTTCACTAGTAGTTAGTTCCTCATCCTTTCCTCATTTGTTCCCTGGTAACTACTCAACATTCTGTGTACCTTATTGTAAAGCGTTACTATTGATTTTGTCCCAAAACAATGATTTTATTCTCCTCGTGTAAACAGTCTGTGTATTTTGTTAAAACTACTGCCTATTATCCTTGTCTCCCAAGTGCCTGAACTCTCAAAATTAATTTATGACACCTGCAATTCATATTGTGTGAGGTCATTAAGGTTCCAGTGAAATTGGAGCTTTTTAAACAGATAGGAGTCCACAGTTGTTCAGTCAACAACTCACTTTTGAAATGTGTCCTTGTATTTTTTGCCACACAGATAAAATGCAGCTCTGAGGTGAAATCATAAGACTAAACCTCCGTTAGTCAGTCAATAAAGATCAGAATTTTAAAATCACATGTTAGTCATTGACTGATTAAGGAAACAGGCACATACTGTGTGCGAGGGGCTATTCAATTACAAGTTCAATTAGGCCAGATTTTAAAACCACAAAATGTATTTGGACCATTTTCAGCAGCCTATGTAACTGATATATATGTGAAACACAATCACAAACAAGCAGTGATCCAAAGCCACTTTCTAATAATAATAATAATAATAATAATACATTTATTTTTTACTTTAAAAAAGGTACTCAAAGGTAGGCCTACTACAAAGACTATGCGGCCGGGGAGCTCCGCATTTCTAAAAACTAATTGTTTTCTAAAAAGAATGCACATCACATGTCAGTCAGTCAGTCTGACATTTATTTCATTTGTAAAGAAGTACATAACATGGATTTTCTGCATTTTCTGCTTTCGGTCTTTTTGTATTTTGCTGGAAACGGATATAATGTCGTCGCCATCGGTGGTAACGTATAAACAGGAAATATTTAGGTGAATCATTGGTAAAAAAAAAAAGCCACCCCTAGTTTATAGTAGATAGTTGAGTGTGTTGTTTGCTGTCTTTAAGTTTAAGAGCATTTTGTTGCCTTAAAGAAATACGCCACCGTTTGTTGAAATAGGGTTATTCACAGTCTCCTCTATATTTATATAGGTGGGCAAACGCATTTTTGTCTCAATGCATGCATTGTCTTAGTCCGGCAGCGCCGCCGCTAGCTTAGTTTAGCGTAGTGAATGGAATCCTTTGTTGCCGGTTAGCATCTCGTGAGTAAAAGTGAGTAAAAAACAAAACAACCAAATTACTTCTTGTGGCCTGCGTATTCACAACGAGTACAAATAGCAATACAGATTAAGACTAGACGATTTCCTAGGCAGATATTGATTTGGGACTATATTGGGTGGAAGCACAGGCGAAGCACTGCTACTTGGGCGCAGAGATATCATGCAGCACCTGAAAGTCCCCAACTTCCGTCAACATACCGGCGTGAATATTAGCTGGCTATTTTTCCTACAGTAGACAGTGAATGGCAATGAACATGGCGGATTTTGTGCGAGACGAAGAGGATGACTTCTGCGTGCTTTGGAAACACAACGACAGGAGGAGGAGGTTGCCATCGCTCAACAGCCTGAGGACGTGAGGATGAGAGACGACATGAACTGGGGGTGTGAGCGTGGGGGAATATGCCAACATATGCCGACTGAAATAGAGTGTCTGTGCTGTGGCGAGCCGGACAAGGTACTGCCATCGATGACCAGGCTCAACGTGTCAAATCAAGATGAGCGTGCCCGCAGTTGTGTCACAGCTATCTCTCGGCGTTGATCCATTCTGCAGTCCTCGACCCAGTCAACTGGGAAAACACCGAATGGGCCCAATAAAAACAGCTGTCCACAGAGTAAGTGATTATTGTAAACATGAAACATGGTTATTTTACGGGATAGATCGACCCATATTAGACCTGTACTCACACAGAGTTGTTGCGTGACATGACATCTCTGTGCCAAAGTAACTGCGGTCAAGCCAGCCGACACTTGGATCTCCGTGGTCAAATCAGCCGACACTAAATTTGTAATGCGCTCTTATAACGGTACGCGTGGTAAATGCATTCAAACGGCCCAGATCAAGTAGCGAAGTTAGGGAGATGATACACATGGGACTACTTCCAGTTTTCAAAATAAGGTGTTAATACAACGTACATTTAAAAACTAGATTAATGGATTATATTCACCTTAAGTAAAATATATGTAACCTGTGCCTGCCCTTTATACAAAACAAATAAGTAAATTGTGAAAGGAATGTATATTTTGAGTTTTACAAGAATACAACATTAACAAGGAATAATTCCAGACAATGATTTTTGTCAGCGGACACCTCTGACTGCACCCATATTTAAAATCAAGCAATTAAAACGGTATACATTTTGAGATTTTAGGAAGTAAAAGTCCCATATTTCTAGGGTAAAATTACGTCAAATCTGAAACTTAAGGTGCAATAAAAAGACTTTGGTCCATAGTTCCAGGTAATGACTGACATATTTGAGTAGAGGACATCTTTGACTACACCCATACTGAAAATGAAACATTTTTACTATATAAATATGGAGATTTCTGGAAGCAAAGTCCCATACTTGTGCTGTAAAATGAGTCATAATATCAAATTTGAGGTGCCATAAAAAGACTTTGGTCCATAGTTCCAGGCAATGACTGACATAGTTGAGTAGAGGACATCTTTGACTACACCCATACTGAAAATGAAACATTTTTACTGTATAATTTTGGAGATTTTTGGAAGCAAAGTCCCATACTTGTGATGTAAAACGAGTCAAAATATGAAATTTGAGGTGCCATAAAAAGACTTTGGTCCATAGTTCAAGGCAATGACTGATATATTTGAGTACAGGGCATCACTTAATACCATCATACTGAAAATCATACAATTTTACTGTATAAATATGGAGATTTTTGGAAGCAAAGTCCCATACTTGTGATGTAAAACGAGTCAAAATATGAAATTTGCGGTGCCATAAAAAGACTTTGGTCCATAGTTCCAGGCAATGAATGACATAGTTGAGTACAGGAAATGTGGTACTAAACCCAAACCAAACATTTTTACTGCTTAAAATGATTTGCTACAGAACTTTGAGAAAATCATAACACTGATCCATAATTCAAGGAATAATATATTTGATTAAATGTCATCTCATTAGTTATGATACTCTGAACATTTTTATAAAAAATATTTATCTGAACTGCAATCTGCATATTTTTCTAGCATTATAGCCTTGGTTATCCGCATTTGCAAATATGAAAGCTGTTAATTGAAATAAATGAATACTGCTGTCTGTGAGTTCTGGTTTTATTTAAAGTTGACGAAAGGTACTACAACACTCTGTTGTAAAATATTTGTATCCAGATTAAATTATTTAACCTTCTAACAGTAAAAAATGTCAGATTTATACATTCCTTAGGCTACCATAAATATGGCAATTTTTGTGAGATTGCCTCAAGACCTTATGAAATCCTTCACAAAAGGCATTAGAAGATTCATTTTGACTAGGCTACTTTCTTTACATTTTAAATGATTTATTGAACTTAGTCACACTGTTTTTGTTTACAGTCAAAAATATGGAGGGAATATTTATTCATATTTCAAATTGAAAGTACAAAGACAAAACAAAGCAAGATCAATTTTTTTTTTTCAATCATTTTAATTCAAAATAGTATTATTTTACTATGTTACTAGGAAAAATCATGCCATAATTAAATGTGAAATGGAAAAGCTTAAATGGAAATGAATGGAAAAAAATATATATATTTTAGCCTTTCCCCTTTATAATTTTCAATTTGACATTTTATCTTTTGAATTTTATGTTTTACATTTGAAATTGACATTTTAAAATTCACCTTTTAGATTTCTATTTAATATTAAGCTTTTCATTTAGAAGTGACAGGTGTCAATTTAAATGAGGAGGCGTGGCCCAACGGCTGGTGGGAGGTTCTGAAACGACTTCCAGCTGACAGCGGTTGCTGTGAGTATTACTGGCCGCTGGTGGGCAAGCGATCCCGGCCACCGCCAGCTGGCTGTCACATAAGACTGGAGCTTCCAAGTCCGACAACATATCGGAGAAAATGTGCAATTGGCCATCAATTGTTGTAAAACTGCCCATATTCAAACTGTACACCGTTAATTTCTCACATCAAACAGTCTCAGTGGCGATGATGCCGAATCTCTAGATGAGCCGCAGCTGAGCAAATTTGATATTATGACTCATTTTACAGCACAAGTATGGGACTTTGCTTCCAGAAATCTCCATATTTATACCGTTTTAATGGCTTGATTTTAAATATGGGTGCAGTCAGAGGTGTCCCCTGTCTTTTTATTGCACCTTAAGTTTCAGATTTGACGTAATTTTACCCTAGAAATATGGGACTTTTACTTCCTAAAATCTCAAAATTTATACCGTTTTAATTGCTTAATTTTAAATATGGGTGCAGTCAGAGGTGTCCCCTGACAAAAATCATTGTCTGGAATTATTCCTTGTTAATGTATTCTTGTAAAACTCAAAATATACATTCCTTTCACAATTTACTTATTTGTTTTGTATAAAGGGCAGGCACAGGTTACATATATTTTACTTAAGGTGAATATAATCCATTAATCCAGTTTTTAAATGTACGTTGTATTAACACCTTATTTTGAAAACTGGAAGTAGTCCCATGTGTATCATCTCCCTAACTTCGCTACTTGATCTGGGCCGTTTGAATGCATTTACCACGCGTACCGCTATAAGAGCGCATTACAAATTTAGTGTCGGCTGATTTGACCACGGAGATCCAAGTGTCGGCTGGCTTGACCGCAGTCCAAAGTAGCAGTGCTTCGGCTGTGCTTCCACCCAATATAGCCCCAAATCAATATCTGCCTAGGAAATCGTCTAGTCTTAATCTGCATTGCTATTTGTACTCATTGTGAATACACAAGCCACAAGAAGTAATTAGGTTGTTTTTGGTTGTTGTTGGCTCACTTTTACTCACGGCATGCTAACCGGCAACAAAGGATTCCATTCACCATGCTAAGCTAAGCTAGCGCCGGCGCTGCCGGACTAAGACAATGCATGCACTGAGTCAAAAATGCATTTGCCCACTTATATAAATATAGAGGAGACGGTGAATAACCCTATTTCAACAAACCGTGGCGTATTCCTTTAAACTAAAGACAAATTGAAATTTCAGATCATCCAGGTTATGCCAGAGAGACATCCTTCACGTCCATACGCCACTGAGTTGGAAAGACGCTTTAGGGATGTGGAGGGCGTCTTTGTACAGTCACATCCCGCTGAGGTAAGCTAGAGTTCAGGTATCTGTACCATAGCTGTATTCAGTCCCTCTTCAAATGAAGCCATTCACTTAGTAAGTGAATTTCCCTCAGACCCGTAGGGGTCAGAGGATATTTGACAGGAGATGGATGTCACATTGATCCTATTTATCAATATTCAGAATGAATACCCTTATCATTAGATCATTGAATGCGGCTTCTGTTTATGATCCAAGAAGAGTTAAGTGAAGGTGAATTTAGTACACTCATTGATCATTCAGTGAATACTTGGGCATTTCTCTAAATGTAGTTATCCTTAAATGGTGACTCATCTGTGCTGGTATTTTATCGGAAATGTCCTCTTAAGACCACCTTAAACCATGTTGGCCCAGCGGTAACAGCGATTTAAAAAAAACTTTCCAGGGGTAATGTCATCCCCCCTCTCTCTCTCCCTTGCATTCTCTCTCTCTCTCTCTCTCTCTCTCTCTCTCTCTCTCTCTCACTTTCCAATAAAGTAGAAATGCCAAAAGAATATCTTTAAAAAAACAACTTTTCACTCCTCTTCCACACAAAGCCTTGTAGCCTGTGTTGAAGTGGACAGTGAGTCTAAAGTCAGCAGACAGTAAGTGTGGACTGATCACAGCCAGATCAGATGTCTTTATTGTGATCAGTCTATGATTGTGATCCATATTTGGTCTGTTCTTTCTTGTGATTTGCAGTAAAACGCATATCCTCTCTCATCATTTTTACTTTATTTGGTTAAATACACATGCTAAGTTGAGAAGTGAACCTCAGTGGAGTTTGCAACTTTAGTTACCTGGCTTCTGCTGGTTACCCTCAGTTTTTACTGCCTCATCTGGCTTGCTGCAATGGACTCAGTACTCAAGTATTTTGTCTTATCACTATGAGTGATAACACTAATAACACTGGAAGTGTGGAAGTTCTGGTGCTTTTTCTTCTATCAGGCCACGATGAACCACCATTATTATCACATTTTTAAAATGCTCACGGCCAAAGCTCTTGCGTGATAGTGACATTTATAGATGGATCACATTATTAAGCCTACCTGGCTGTCTCTCACTCATGCGTCTGTTTCTGTTTGTGTTTTCGTGTGTGTCCAGCTGTTCCAGCAGGAGCTTCCAGAGACTATCCAGGAAATCTGGGATAATTTAACAGAAGAGTCTGACAGAGTACCAGAGTCCAGCTGGCGATTAGCTTCCCCGAAATCCCTCCTGGACAACTTCTGCCACACCATGCACTGCCTCTTCAGCGAGTGCTTTGCCAGCACAGAAGCCCAGCAGGACTGTAAGTATAATATATAAATATATAAGTGACACTTGGCAGGCTTTAACTAAAAACACACAAACAAAAAAGGCTTTGTAATTAAAAGATGCAGTAGGTAAGACTTATAAAACTAACTTTCTGTCATATTTGCTGAAAGTGACCCTATGTTCCAGTAGAACTACATGAAGCCTCTGGCACCCTGTTCAGATGCACCAATCATGGCCAGGGGAGGGTGTCTAACCACGTGTCAATCACTGCTCATGCACACACATTCATTCTCCCTTGTGGGGGGAGGGGCTTAGGAGACCGTTTTGGGCTTTAGCAGAAATGGGGGCGGGACTGAGAAGTTGTCGATGTTCACATTTTTTGGCTAAGTCCTGGATCTTCCCAATCCTACCTACAGCACCTTTAACCCTACCTACAGCACCTTTAACCACTCAAAGCAAAGAAAACCCATTAGCTAGCTAAACTCCCTAGGCAGGGCATTCTAGTATGTTGGAGTCCTGATGTCAAAGGGTTCATCGCCATTTGTTTTTCATCTACATTTTTGGTCAGCCAGTGGCAAAAACACTGAAACCATGATCTGCCTCATTTGGGGTTAAAAATTGTGTGAAGCAAATATGTTGTAGTGGGTGTGCATTATTTCATGTCACATGCAATCAGGAACTAACTCAAGTGTTAGATTAGACACGAGTTGTTAGATTTGACATAAACATCATTTAGTTGACAGGACAGTACATACCCATAATTTTTGTGTCTCTGCCTCGCTATGGAGGATGTTGTGTAAGTGTCCTCTTCTGCTCTCAATCAAAGCCCTGCCGAGCCTTTGATGCTCCGCGTCGAAGTTTTGCCATGTGGACAAATCTTTGTGGCTCCAGATTTCCACAAAGTGATATTGTTAGACACGCAGAAAGAATACTTGACACTAACATTCCTGCTTGTCAAAACATTGCCACACACACACACACACACACACACACACAGACACACACACACACACACTTGTTTGTTCATAAAAGAAGGAGCAATGGGAAATACCAAAATGACATTGTTCTTACTAGTTACACGCACACACCTTAAAATGTTCAATCACAAAATCATGGGAATGGGGCAAATCATACAATAACTAAAATGCCGTTAACAAAATGAAACAAAAACAAAATATGGATTCAATTTTGTAAACATTTTGGCCAACGTGGTTGTTCTACATTCTAGCTCCGTTTCACAACAATTATCTATTCGAGCCATCTCGCCTTGACCCCACATTTCACATTTGGTTTGATAGAGGCGTTACCTGTGTTAGTGGTCTTTACAACAATAGGGTTTTCTTGTCCTTTGCTGAACTACAGTATCACTGAAATTTGGCCTGCCTAAAAGCCACCTTTCCTTATTTTTTCAGCTGAGGCATTTTTTGCAAAAGCTATTTCCTCATCTCCCCAGTCGCCCTCCTGACTCTAAATTGACAACCTTTTGAATCTTGATCTCGGTCAAAGTGATCTCATCTTAGTTATTTATAAGTTAATATGCTCTTGTAATCCTAATGTCTTTGCGAATCTTAAAAGAACATAGGAGGATGACTTGGGAACAGGAATGTCTGATGATAAATGAAAACACATTTTCATTCAACAAGTTCATTCCTCTTTTATGGGTGCAAGGCACGGCGTTCTTCAATGCAAGATCCTTCACATAGCTCATTACACGAATGCTAGCTTGGCCAAGATATTCCCAAACCTAGCCTGCCAATCTCATTCATCTCTACACGCATGCAGATAATTACCTCTTTTGAAGCGTCCCTGATTTTTTTAATCCTCCGTGTCGTCTTTGGCTGCTAGCAACTGCGTGGAGGAGGGGTGGGGGCGCGTGCCCGATCACGGAAGGCTGTATCATGTGGACGCGCCAACAGTGTTCTTAGAATTCCTCATAGTGGCGACAGAAACTACGCACTATAGCTTTAACTGACTATTGGACAAAAATATTCCATACTTATCAAAATGTATTTCATATTTCCGTAGATCCCAACCCATTTACAGCGATATATGGAATTCATATGGAGAACAAGTTTCCCATAGGCATGCAGAGGGTTATTGCCTTCACTACTCTGTTAGCCAGATGCCTTATTTTCTTCAAATGGAAACACATACTCGATGGATGTGGAGGCCTGCATAGCATCACACTTGAGAAAATTAGATTCTCTTTTAAAGGCTCCCTAAAGACCTGTGGTGAGACCCTTTTTAGATTATATAGACACACTGTTTAGCCTGATGACTTTGTAAGCAATAGTTGTTTTTCAGTGTAAGAGCCCAGGCTTCCATTCTGGGAGAATGCATAGCGTTATGTGTCTCACCCCTGCAAGAAGGATTTAATAAGGCAGTCAACATTTACATACACCTCTGAATCTGTTTCATGGTTCATCACCAAATATCAAATGGCAGTGTGCATCACAATCGCAGCATGTTGCAATAGCACAAACATCACTACAGCAGCCAACACTTGACGCATTTCAGCAGCAGATGACAAAGTGATTAACAGCAACACATCACTGTCCTTCTCAGCTGAGTGAGTAGTCAATAGCTGATGAGTTATTTGTTGCTTGGATGGATTGATCTACGCGTGGCCCTAAACTTGACACACCGCAGTGTAAACCTGTTGCTTCTCCAGTATTAACCCAGCACAAATGTACACTTTTTCTCAGCAGTTGTTTGTTATACATGGGACCGGTGTCGAGTCACAAGAAGCAGTGAATTCATTCATAGGAGGCTGCTGTCACATGTTCGTCTGCGTTTTATGACTTTATTCTGCCAGTGCAGTTTTTCACACATCACCGCCAATTGTCAGAATTACATGACCTACATAAACTAATTACCAAATACAGTAAAGTTTCAATCCCTTTTTAGAATACTGGGCTGGTTCATAAATGCAATTTACAAACCCCAATTCCAATGAAGTTGGGACGTTGTGTAAAACGTAAATGAAAACAGAACACAGTGATTTGCAAATCCTTTCCAACCTATATTCAACAAAGACTACAAAGACAAGATATTCAATGTTCAAACTGATAAACTTGATTGTTTTTGTTTTTTCCGAATATTCACTCATTTTGAATTTGATGCCTGCAACACGTTCCAAAAAAGCTGGGACAGGGGCAACAAAAGACTGGGAAAGTTGAGGAATTGTTAAAAAAAAAACATCCTCGCCCCATCCGTGCTTGTGAACGACTGAGTCTTTTGGGGAAGCTCCTTTTATACCCGATCATGACCAATTACCTGTGGAATGTTCCAAACCGGGATCTTTTGAGCATTCCTCAACTTTCCCAGTCTTTTGTTGCCCCTGTCCCAGCTTTTTTGGAACGTGTTGCAGACATCAAATTCAAAATGAGTGAATATTTGCAGAAAAACAATAACATTTTTCAGTTTAAACAATAGATCTGGCAATGCAAGATATAGGCTAATAAATAACAGAAGTAGACGACATAAGAGCAGGAATGTTAGTAGTAATTAGGGCTGGGTGCCAATTTCAGTACTTTTTAGGCACAACTGAATTGCTTCTAAAGTATGGAGTATAAAAAAATGCCTCTACATTCAATACCAGATTTCACGTAGTTGGAGCTGAAAAATAAATTAAAAGATTTGTGTCGCAATGTTATAATTTCTTTTTTTAAATAAAATTGGTATCTAAAAAAGTATCGTTTAGGAAACGGTATCGAAGTCATGGTATTGGTATCGGTACCAGTATAGAATATTTTGGATCGATACCCAGCCCTAGTAGTAATATCCTAAAAATAAAGTTATTGTATAGGGGTGCAACAGATCACAAAACTCACGGTTCGGATCACAGTTTTGAGTCACAGATCGGATACATTTTTGGATCAGCACAAAAAAGGGGGGAATTTAAATGATTAAATGATCAAGTTAACCCTTGTGTTGTCTTCGGGTCAAATTTGACCCGTTGTCTAAATGTCTATATCAGAAATCTGGGTTTCTACTGGGTTTACTACCTAATTTTGATTACCCAAAAATAACATCATTCCATACAACGTGCTTCGCAAGTACAACAAAAATCTATACTTTCATTGAATTTTGTGTGTTTTGTTAAATTTTGTAGCATTTGAAATTGAATTGAAATTCTTTGAAACAGTATCTCGACTGAACGTTGATATGCCATTCTGTGATCATCCTTCCATTAATTTCCATAATTTGTCTAAAAAAATCATAATTTCTGCATTTTAATTCAATATTTAGGTGTAATTAGGGCTGGGCATCATTCATTTCGATCCGGTGCCAATTTCGATACCTCAGTTTCGATGTCGGTTCCTTAACTACTTCAACATCAACAAAAATACATTAAACACAAAACTTTTATTTTCCACCTTAATTGTGAATCTAAACAGTTATCAAAATTAAAAAGTTCTGGTAACACTGCTCACTCAGAGTAACATTAATAAAACTGGTTGTGCTTTTGGATAGGGTTGCACCAGTCAGATACTCAGGATTGGTATCAATCTGTCAGGGTTGCAGCAGGAGGACCCAAATGCAAGACTCTTCCAGCAGATGTGCAGAACAAACACACCTTTATTTTGACTCAACAACTGACAAACTCACAACTACAAATAAACAGAGGCCTGTACTACGAAGCAAGATCAACATGGCCTGGATTTCTTTCAGTAATCCGGCTTCACTAACCCTAACAACTGCGGTCCCGGATAACCGGTGTCACAAAGGTGGTTATCAGCTAGTTCAATCAACCCAGGTTTGTCCAATCTAGAGACACGCGCGTTCACATAAAAGAGGCGGTGTTTGCACACCACGACCAATCTCAAACATCTACCAGAGCCGCATGTTATATATAAGAAGAGCAAATTATAATTCTACATAAATATGAAGGACACAGACACGGTTTTCCAGGGAAAACGCAATACAGTAGCTGCTTCCTGAAACCGGAAGGAAAGTTGGCAAAAAAAATAAATAGCCCACGCTGTAGATGTTTAAATCACGACTCCAATATCACTTCCCCATCAGCCAGGACCAAGATCTGACCATAATTACACGTGTGCTTTCCATAAACTCGTTGCTTTAGCCTATTATTTCAGTTGCAACCCTGGCAGTGGGAAGCGATCGTGAGAGCGAATAAAAAATATAAAAAGTCAGTACCTGATCCGTGCCGCCTGCACGATCCGTTCTGCGCATGCACAAGATGTTCGCCGCGCATGCGTTGTTGTACGAGGATTTACGACACTACCCCGATTCTCGCGAACATCTTGCGCATGCGCAGAACGGATCGCGCAGGCGGCACGGATCGGGTACTGACAGCGGAACAGATCGGGCAGGTCGTAAAACAGTATTATCATCTGCGCATGCGTGAACATCTTGCGCATGCGCAGAACAGATCGTGCAGGCGGCACGGATCGGGTACTGACAATAACCATTGCCGCGGTGCCTGGAAGGTGACGTTTGGGGGCTTAAAAAAACCCAGCACCGCACGGTGGGAGGAACTGTGTGTATGTGAGCGAGACACAGACAGAGACAGAGAGACGGAGGAGAGCAGGGAAAGGAAATACAGAAGAACGTGTTTTAAATAGCCTAGCGTTTAAAAAAAATAAATAATAATAACGAAACGCAATGTGCGCGGCCGGTGTTGATAGTGAGGCGGACCGCCACACAATAGTCTGTGTGGGAAACACTGGATTTATTGATGTTAATCTTCTGCTCCATTTGTTGTTTTTATTGCCACTGTGATTGTGTGATTTTTACATTGCTTGTGTGTTGTGTGTGTCTGCAGGCTCAATCCCCAGCCTCACTGCTATAAGAATGTGGAAAAATGTGGCTCAAACCACCTCTGAATGTGGTTTTAATGATCGGATCTCAATGCGTCCTGAGAGTGTTTTCACCTGTACTTCACTCAGATCGGATTTTAATACCAGGTGGAAACAGGGTCTAACAATCTACATTAGCTGTTAAACAACTCCGACTTATATATGTTTTGTAAAAACAAGCCAGACTAGCTGTTTCTCCCTGTTTCCAGTCTTTAGGCTTAGCTAAGCTAGCCGGCTGCTGGCGGTAGCACCATATTCTGCATAGACATGGGAGTGGTATCAATCTTCTCATCTAACTCTTGGCAAGGAAGCAAAATAGTGTATTTCCCAAAACGTCAAACCATTATACTACTATTCATTTCAGCACTTTATGCATCATTCAGTAAAATATATATCTCATGTATACCACAGTGTCAAAATAACCTTTATTAGACTTCATCCATGTATTGGATGAATTTGGAGTGGCCAGAATGCCAGATGGAAATAATAAGAATAATTATATATATATAAAAAAAATATTTATTGTTTAAGAAAGCCTGTGTAGGCTATGGTATGTACAGTAAATACGTAGATAGAGAAGTGGTGCACTTCAGATTCATAGTGTTCCAGTAAAACATGTAGCGAGATACACGGAATAATATTTATTTTAGGAATTCATCAGATTTCTCTTCTCTTCTTTTTTTTTTCAGACTGTGCTGTTTCCCATTGGAGGAAAGGCAGGAAAAAACCCTCCCATCCCGAAAGCTGAGAAGAGGACTGCGGGTGTAGTTGTCCCTCTTGATACTGATAAGGGATTGATAGCATTATCTCCCTTGAGCGAGAGGGATAAAAGAACAATCCACACGGTAACCAGAAAGTTCAGTCCTGTATGTGAACATCAACACGTCTTTCCCAAATCTACCAAACAGACCTAAGATTGTCATGATGATATGATGAAGACACAAACAATGGCTCCATCAGCCAAAGCAGACTGATATTGTAGATACAGCAGCAGTGTGCGTAGGCGATTTCACAAGCATGTGGACTTTCCGCTAAGATGAAATAAAAGCTCATTTGAGATACAAGCTCCAACTCATATTTTTCCAATTCTCTGTCACTCAGGAAGCCTAAAGTATGTGTCCTTTGATGGCAGCTCAGATTGATGCTTTAGTACTTGGGTTTCAAGTTTTTGGAAGAGATATGTTCATTTTCACATATACGGACTAAATCGATCATCAAATCAATGTCACTGTGGCTTTGCCAAATCTGTTTCCCAAAAAGTCTGTGATGTGCTCCAGTGGACCTGCCGGGTTCACCTCAGAGACCAAAAAGAGTAAGAGAGACTGCACATTGGATTGTTACTATATTGAGAAACTTCAAATGACTTTGTACCATAGCAAAACGTCTCTTCTATGAGCGCCTATTTCAAACATCAATGATCTACAGCAAGAGCAATCTACATGAGCTGAACTTCAGACCTACACGTAAACTGATAACTTCTGTTTTCTCTTTCCTACTATGCATTTCTCACCTTATTTTTAAGATATGTGCTATAAAGGCCCGCATTGCCTATTCAGAATCTGTCAAAACAAGTTTATTCATTTTTGTCCCATTTGTATATATGCATATGTATTTTTCATGTACAAAGAGTGAGAGTTAAACCCAGAAAAACAATGACATACAATCATCTCTCTCCGTCCAAGTCAAGTATTGTTATACTTACTGTAGTGATGGAGTTGTTTTTCCCCCAGGCAACTATTGAATAATTTGATGACACAGTTAACATGTGTTTATACTTTATAATCAGGCCCCAAATTGACAGATTTAACTAGAATGTAATAAATTAGATAAAATAATCACATGGAAAACTGTTTTCTGAAAATTTGCAGTTTGGTAGGTTACATTTCGTCATAGCAGACAACATTGGCATCCCAGGCTGGTTTGGGGAGTTTTTAGTTGCTCCGTTCAGAATTTCAGCTCTAAACATGGTACCTGAAACTCAACTCCATACCTTTCCATACTACACTATAATAGAATGGAATAGGTATGCTTAACATTTCTAATCTTTTACACTTTCAAATTTTAGTTTTAAGACAAAAAATTCGGACTAAGATTTCACTTCAAACAAATCAGCACCTCCCGTCATTGTTTTCTGTCTGAGATTGCCTCTCAGGTTGTGTCAGCCTTTGTTTATTTCATTCCACTCGTGCAATTCAACTCAAGGCTATATTGTTGCTGTTCTGTTTTGAGTAATTAAGACATACAATATATCCGTACAGTATATATCATAGAAATCACACTTTAGTTTAATAGTCACTATGGTTATGAAGTGCACATATGTTACCACAGTTGTTTTTTAAAAACCCGCTCAAAATCCTGTGCAACTAGAAACATTATTTTCAAAAATGGACGGTTTAAATTCAATTTTAAAATAAAGCTGCAAGCAGCGTTTGACGGGACCTTGCACCTCCTTGCACGTCGGGGTTACTGGCCAACGCCGCTCCTTGCGACCGTGCATTTGCGTGGCACTCAGACACCGCAAATCGTCACCAATGAAAAGGGAACTCTCTGCTGAGTTCAATGATACCTCACACAAGACTCTACGTCATACAGTTCATTAGCTGTGTGGGCCGTGGCTAGAGTATAGGGGCCGGCTCCATATCACATGTAGACCACACATTCTAAGTTGACATGTAAATCGGATGTTTGTCATTTAAGGCTGATTTCCTGTTGCCAGAAGGGGGTTTGACTAAAAGTCAATATTGGCCTGTAGATGTCCTCAGGCCTGTACTCTTGTCAATCATGACAAATTTAGTCCACATTGGAAAATGTACAATCGAGTTACAACAGCTTTCTTGTTCATCGCTAAATGCTCAAAATGGCCGCCACGCCATTTCATTCATAAACTTCAGGTATTTGTCCCAAAGACAGTTTAGTTATTCCCAGGACCGCACAAAGTATTTGTTTGTAAAAGCTCACTGAGTTTTAGTTCCATGTGTTCATTCCTTACTTCTCATGTTCAAGTGTTGAAAGCCTATGTGTGTCACTCTTCAGGGGCATATGATGATGTTTAATGATGATGTTGTTGAGCCTGAGTCTGAAAGAACTTTAATTAGCACAGCTTTAATTATGTATAATGATAATTGGTGTATTGATCTAAATGCAGCAAGCTTATTTTTTGTTATACCTAATCATATATAACTTTGTGGTTGTCTTTTTGTAACCATTAGAACATTTTAAGTGTATTCAAAGATCCCTCATTGTGTACATAAAGTGATATTTCCCAAAGCTGACTGGCAACAACAGAGAAACGATTACTGCAAACACATGGATGGTTGTTGTCTGTGGTCTTTAGAAACAGTTTTTTTATACACAAGATATTGCATTTATTTATTTTTTTGAAATGTATAATGCTATGTGACAATACGTTCATGAAATAAATAAAAATCAAATAGCTATTTTTATCAACTAACCCTGTGTTTAGTGTCCAGTCATTGTTAAAGTGAGTCTTTAAATATGCTGTCATTATTATGCCATTATGTCCAATTTTTTTTGCATAATAAACTTAAAGTTTTTCAATCCTTTGTTGATAATTTTATTTCTCTAAAATAATAGTGGATTAATTTTTTTTAACCTGGTTAGTATATAGGTTGGAAAAAAATATGTAATACATAAAGTTAAAAGCTGAACAAAATTATTTTCTTAAATGCTTAAATAACCCTAGAAGGTACAATAGACAGTATTTTGTACCTGAAACCAAAAGAAAAACCTGTGCTTGTGTTCACTTCTTCCAAATGAGTTGTAGATTGTGGTTACTAGACTAGTTGGTTATTATATGGAAGCACAGAGGGGTCACCCACATGCATGACATAACCTTAATCTCAACATTGTCAGAAAAAGGTAAAAATATTTAGTTGCCTTGTGTTACAGTATTTAAAGACCTGCCAATCAAGTCTGCAGTAATAAGAGGTTCCAACTACTAAAGTGACTTTGGTGGAAGAGGTATTTAGATCCCTCAACTTTATGTAGAAATACCATATTGTTGGCTCATTGCACTACTTAAGTAAAAACAGTGAATCTGCAAAATGTACTTGTATTATCAAAGTTAAAATAAAACATTATGCAAATTGGCCCCTGTCAGATTATATTATTTTATTATTGCGGATGTATTACCATGTAAGAAGCATTTTAATGTTGTACCTGGTCTAAATAGTGCGCAATTCTCAAGTACAAGTACCTCAAGATTGTTATTAAGTACAGCACTTGAGTAAGTGTACAGGGTTACTTTCTATCCTGGGAACCAACATTAAAAAGAAAAAAAAGAGCAACACAAAGGCTGAAAACCTCATTGCAACTTATTTTGCAGCGCAATAACGTACAGTTTGTCCCTATGTACTTACCGTAGCCAATCCAATACAGGAAGTCAAGGAAGTAAGAGCATTAGTAGGAGCTGAGCAACTCTTAAATGAGTCAGTTCAGGGCAAAAGGTGAATGCGAAAACAAAACACACCGCGTTTTAATTTCAGAAACATTATCTTTAAAAAACATGCTTAATTAATTTATTTTTTTACACTTGTAGGAAATTATGTGCTCAGCTCGTCAATGAATTTGATGAGTTTTATTTTGAAAATACTACTCGGAAGTCTTCTGTTTACACTTGCCTGGGCTGTTTGACCGTGTAGGGGGGTGCGTATTTGTTGACAGGAGTTGTGTTGTACACAGTGACCTGGCTTCTCGAAATATCGGACAATGGCTTCCGGCGGCGGAATACAGATACCGAGCCGTCTCCCGCTGCTGCTGACCCATGAAGGGGTGCTCCTCCCGGGCTCCACCGTCAGGTTTAGCGTGGACTCTCCGCGGAACATGCACCTGGTCAGCCAACGGCTGTTGAAGGGCACTTCTCTGAAAAGCACAATCATAGGAGTGATTCCCAACACCAGAGACCCAGAGCACGACACCGACGACCTCCCCACCTTGCATAAGTACTACACATTTAGTTCAATATGTGGATAGAGAGTAAACAGTTGAGTCATTTCCTAAATTTGATATGGTGGTGTTGATGTTGTTTTGGAGGTGAGATGTACAGCTAACAGACCGTTTTCATGGCAGACATGTTGACATGTCATAGTAGGAAAAGCACAGGTGTATTCAAAACCATTAATGATGGCTGCATTCCACTATCTACTTTTTATCAATTTCAGCTGTGCTTTTCCTACAATGACAAGTCAACAATGTCTGCTGTGAAAAAGGTCCATTGTACAGGAGCCCCAACCTGGGGGTCAGGACCCCTCCAAGTAGACAAACTTAGCTAGCTAGGTGTCGCGAGATGATTACAGGATAAGGAAGAAGATAAAACATACTATAGCTAGTTCTGCTACGCAATATTTGATTTTTTAAACTTTTTTTCCCTCAAATCTGGCTAGTTACATGTAGCATCAGGTTAGGTGTTAAAGTAATGGCCTTTCACTGGTATGGCAGAGTATAATGCAAATCAAATTACTTTTTCGCCTTTATTATCTTTCTACACGTCATGTCAAATTTAATGTAATTGGTATTTTTGTGTTATGCACAGTTCATATTTTTTTCACAGCAGTTGTAGTGTGTGAGTTGTTCTAGAAAAATCTTAACAGTTTTATCAGTGGTCCTGCAGCCAAGCACATTAAAGTGGACTTTAACCTTTCACCAGCAGTTTACCAGGCCGGCCTGGTTACTAAGTAGCAATTGTTTGTCTCTCGATGGTTTGTTTCTATAAGCCACAGTTACTAGAAAATAAAATCTGGTTCTTCCCACTGCTCCTTAATAGTTAGTTCAATGGATTAAAGGATGCAGAAGATGAATTTGTAAATAAATAAAAAGAAGATAATCTGATGTCCCTGTTCCTTGTTGTGGTAGACCACATGTGGCATGGATGTTAGGGGAAATATGGATTTAATGCTGGCTGTCCAAACATATTTTCCATTAAAGCAGTACATTTGTCTTTAATTTAGAGCCACAGGACATTTTAAAAGGCTTCTCAAATCAGCTATTATCCACACATAACTGTAGGCATCTATTCTGTGGTTGCTGCCACTTAACTTCACATTGAATACAGGAATATATGTGTGTGTGTGTGTGTGTGTGTGTGTGTGTGTGTGTGTGTGTGTGTGTGTGTGTGTGTGTGTGTGTGTGTGTGTGTGTGTGTGTGTGTGTGTGTGTGTGTGAGATTCAGGCAACATTGCCAGAAGCTGCTGATGTATTGATGCATACAGATACAAGTTGTACAATGTGCTGCCGTACTGCACACTGTCATGCACACTCACAGTAATATTTTAAGACGCTCAGCTGTTAAAGTATTGGAGCTGTCACACTCAAAGATTTACTGTGTCAGTAAATTGTGGGGATCTCGTGTATAACAAGCCTTTTGACAATCCTATTTAGGTCATTGAGGCCCCCACACTGTATGTATGACAATGATAGGACTACAGTTGAAAATTTGCCAACTGGCTAACACTGGCGCGTTTACAGAAATGTTGATTAATGTGCATTGTCCTAATAAATAAATCTTAAATGTAGCTTGTGTTTATGAAAAATCAAAATGACAATCCTTTTGCGTCACTGAAAATAAGGCTTTGTTTAATTACTTTTTAAAGTTTATTGGGTTCAGTACACTGTGGAGCAGCATAGCTTGGCTCTTAGTGTTTATTGACGTGAGACTGAAATTAGAGACTTCCACATATTGCAGCACACCTGCCAATTGTAACAGAGTTGTTTGAGCCAAATCAGCAGGTATTTGAGAGGTCTCGACCAGATCCAAGGTGTGAAGACGGAATCTGTACAAACTTGAAACAGTCAGGGTAGATTATCGTTTAGTATGTGATTATGACGCTCAGGACAGGCCAAATCGGCCGTGATCCTCCTCCAGTAGGTTTTCTGTCATCGCCCACCTCCTCTGTCTCACTTTCTCTCTCTCTCTATCTCTCTGTAGAATTGGTACAGCGGGGATAGCAGTGCAGGTGGTGGGCAGCAACTGGCCAAAGCCCCACTACACCCTCCTTATTACAGGATTGTGCCGCTTTAGTGTGTCAGGTCTGCTTAAGGAGCGACCCTTTGTCCTGGCAGAGGTAAGAATAACAACCCCATCATTCTGACAATGTCTCACAGTTACAGATAAACTTAAAGCTGCCCTGTGGGCGTCTTTGGCAGTCACCATCTGGCAGTGCCTGCGTCACATAATCCAAAGAGGTGGAGCGTCGATGGAGCTGAGGCGGGTTGAATGACGTCTACAGCCTATACTCGCTGCCTGTGACAGTTTCACCTGTCACTCAAAGCCGCATGTCCCACCTGTGACTGTGTGAAGCCACGGCGCCTCTGTAAAATAGCCTCGGGAAGGAACTTGTTTTGGTGGAACGTGTGTACGTGTTCAAAAGCTGTTTTAGTTGTGCAACAGAAAACTCCGATTGGACAGATAGTCTAGCTAGCTGTCTCCATTTACCCTGCAGAGGTCTGAGGAGCAGTTAACCATAGTCCTCAGAAATCGACCGGCGTTTAGAATGCCAACGCAAACAAAAAGCGGAAGGTGCTGGACATCCGGCCGGAAATGAAACACCGTCGATATAGTCTAGGCTGACTGCAATATGTGCCTCTTCTAATTGGAGAATCATTGCAGGTGCAGCAATTGGATAAACTGGAGCAGTACACGACCCCAGCTACAGAGGGTGTCCCAGCGGAAGAAGGAGAGCTGGGGGAGCTGTCCCACAAGTTCTACCAAGCTGCTGTACAGGTGTGTGTGTGTGTGTGTGTGTGTGTGTGTGTGTGTGTGTGTGTGTGTGTGTGTGTGTGTGTGTGTGTGTGTGTGTGTGTGTGTGTGTGAGAGAGTGTGTGTGAACCAGGGTTCATCAACTACATTCAGACACTGTGGGGGCTGGACTTGGATACAAAAATAATACAATTTATTTTGGCCTAATTAGTCTATCATTGTTTGATATTCTGAGATGCCTTTTCATCTGCTGGGATCAACTTGCTAGGTGACAGATTTGACTGATACTAGGGCTGCCACCGATTAGTCGATTAGTCGTTTTGGTCTTAGTCGACTAAGATTTCTTTAGTCGATTAGTCATTTTTTATGCTTATTCATGCTTAATTACTCATTTCCAAGAAACTTCTGAGCACATTTATGGTAAACACAAGATTTAAAGTGGTGCTTTTGCAGGATTAATTGTGGAGAAACTCAGTTTTACAGATGGTTAATTAGATACATTTATATTGTGCTTTTCTAGTCTTAACCACCTCTCAAAGCGCACAGCTCTGTCAATTAAATCAACTAATCGATTAGTCGACAAAATTGTGTAAGTGTTAGTCGACTAAGAATTTCTTTAGTCGAGGACAGCCCTAACTGATACATTAAAGTGCTCATATTATGCTCATTTTCAGGTTCATAATTGTATTTAGAAGTTATATCAGAATAGGTTTACATGGTTTAATAAAAAAAAAACACCATATATTTGTTGTACTGCACATTGCTGCAGCTCCTCTTTTCACCCTGTGTGTTGAGCTCTCTGTTTTAGCTACAGAGTGAGGCATCTTACTTCTATCCCATCTTTGTTGGGAGTCACACATGCGCAGTACCTAGGTAAGGACTACTAGCCAGTTAGAAGCAGAGTATGAGGGCGTGCCACGCTAGCAGCTAGGCGAGCATTAAAGTGACGCACGTTTGTCTCTGAAGTAAAGGATGGACTACAATAGAGCTGTTTGGAGCAGTTTGTGAACAGTGTTTTCTGCTGGAGATGGTAAGTCCCTTTGGGGTGGACTTTGGGCTTTTTCACTTTGGAAGCCTATTACATGCACACAAAAAAGATATCTAACAATAAAGGAAAGGGAAAACACCAAAAAGCATAATATGAGCACTTTAAAAGACAAATGGACTGCATCAGCAAGCATGTACACATATTCAACAACGAATGAAACAATGACTTGAGTTAGTGAAGCTGGTCACCAGTTCATTGTGGGCTGGTTGCCTCCACAAAAAAAGCTCTGCAGGACTCCCTGCATGCAGAGAGAGCATTCCCAGTTTGTTTGGAAGTGTTAATAGCAAAAAGTTGTCCTGTGGCGTTTTCTTATAAACAAACAAAAGCTATGTTTACATTCAGTGTTACTCACCAAAACGCTGTGTATCTAACAAATATGTTTTGAATCCACTACATTTATGCTTACTAGCGAGTAGTTTTTCTTCTTCACTGCCTTTGCTGGCACAATGCAGCATATCTTGGAGCATTGAGCACACCCATTTCCTTCAGGATGAATAAATATCTTTCTTATCTTATCTCATCTTGCTGTGAGAAGACCTGCAGGTTGCAGGTGTGTAGCACTTAGGGAAGTTGGAAAATCTATAACTCAAAGTACTGATGAGACCATTCATCAATTACTGAAAAGGCTTCGTCATATGTCTTTGCATTCATAATTCATATCACAGCTATACCAAATTCCCGGGATTCCTGTTTTTTTTGTATTGCACCTTTCAACTACAACAACTAAGGCACTTCAGTGTTCATTACATAGGAGAGAAATAAATAAAAATAAAATAGGCAATAAACTGTGATGGATCATGACAGCAACAGGCTGTGATGGATTGCACTTAAACCTCGAATACACACTTAATTGTGTCAGTAAATCTAATGTTTCCGTGTGTGTGTGTGTGTGTTTGTGTGTGTAGTTGTTAGGTATGTTGGACATGTCAGTTCCAGTGGTGGCTAAGTTCAGGCGTCTGTTGGACAGTCTGCCCAGGGAAGCTCTGCCTGATGTGTTAGCCTCCATGATCCGCACCTCAAACAAGGAGAAACTACAGGTGAAGTGAACTGTTGGGTCTGTGTAAACCGAATTTCAAGCTAATAACTTTCAAAAAAGAGAAAGAAACCGGATGTGACAAACCACTATTTGTAAAGTTTTTAATGATCTGATTACAGCATCTTTTGAATTACTCAGATTAAATGTTTTTATTAATTTATTTAGGTTGAGAGACAAGTCAAACACGGTGAAAATGTTGCGTTGCCTGTAGCAGTAGAGTGAGCGTAATGTAAAGATTATTTTATACAGTGAATGTATTTTGAAATGAAGTTTTGGTTTCTCCATGTGTGCTGTGAAGGTCCTGGATGCGGTGACTTTGGAGGAGCGATTTAAGAAGGCTCTGCCCATGTTGACCAGACAGATCGAGGGACTAAAACTGATAAAGAAAACCAGGAAAATAGGTCCTGACAATGAGAAAAGGGTAACAAACATTCGTATTTCTCCTTTCCCTTTCAACAATGTCTGTATTGATGTGCCTGTTCACCTCTCTGTGTCTCATCTGATCAGGTGTTATCGGTGCGTAAAGGTGGCGTCTTCCCGGGCCGGCAGTTCAACCTGGATGAAGAAGATGAAGATGAGGATGGTGATGACACTGCAGCCTTGGAAAGGAAGGTCCACGGGGCCAAGATGTCTGAAGCTGCACTTAGAGTTTGCCTCAAAGAGCTCAAGAGGTAAACTTGCCCTGATAAGCCATGACGTTTGTGGTCTCTCTGTCTTAGTTATCTCTGAAATGTATTTAACAGCTGTAGCTTAAAATAAGCATTTATTTGCAATAGCTTTCTTGGACTGTGCCTTTGACTGCACAATTCTAAAATGCAAATACTTGTGGTGAAATAATGGCACATGCTGATTAGGGCTGCAAGATTTTTTAAATTTATTTTTTATTTTATTTTACAGAATAGAAGAAACAAAGCAAACATATTGACTTAATGTATATTACAATTAACAACCGTTATTAAAATACCAACACGGTCAGAAAAATGCATCCATAAAAAACAACAACAATTGCTATACTCTATCTTTCTATTCATCTCATTCCCATCACATCCAATCCACAGTATGCAAATGCTTTCTGGGAGTTGGAGGAAATAGGGTCAAAAACCAATCCGATATGACGCCTCCCACAACTGCTACAGTTTCCACACACAGCATTAGAGTTGAGAAGATAGATTGTCACGTACTTAACATAAGTCGGATAACAATTGCTATCAAGCTAGGACGGTTTTAAATAAATTGCGCCGAAGATGGAATTACAAATACTATCTTGCAATGGGCATCAAACATAACCGAACTGTACACAAATGCATGCATGCATGCTACTTTTCCTAACAAAAAATGTTCATTCATTGACTACACAATAAACAATCTGTGTGTTTACAGCCTACATTAGGGCAACACAAATCGACATACATGTCAGCTTACCCAGCCAGAATAATATGATCGCTAAAATGTTGGTGACAGTCAAGTTTAGCCATCAACTTTGGCTCTATCTCACTTTGTTAGCGTAACAAAACTAAGCATAGCCTTGTATTTACAGTAGCTATTGAGGTTGTTCCCACATCCCTAGCCAGCCTGGGTGAGATGAGCAGAGCCAAAGTCATTCTACGTAATAAAAATATCTCTGATAGAGGTAGTAGCAGTAACAGTGCTTGGTGTACGATGCCGTTATTCTGCCATGCTTTCATGTGTAACTTACTGATGCCAGGTCAACAAAGTAACTTTATCTTATCTCCGCTCTGTCTGCAGCTCTCCGCTCTTGGAACTGCATTTTTTCTTTAGGAAAATTAGCTTTGGTATAGGATTTCTTCTCCTCTTTGGCTGGGAGTAGTCATCCCGGTCAAAATGTTTGCACAGCTAGCGACAAGTTCAGCCTATCCGTAACGTCGATGAAATTGCTCGACATTTTGTCGGCACAACTCAGAAATGCGCAATTTAAAATCTTTTAGCCAACACAAAGCTACACTTTCTGTACTCCAACACATACAACTCTCCTCTGCACGCCTCTCTCCAACTCTCTCACTCACCTTCCGCACCCAAGGGGGTAAGCCTCTCCCCGGAACGCGTAGCTCCTATGGCGCCATTTTGATGCTAACAAGCCATCGCCTCCCGTTAGCATTCCATTGACTGCCATTCATTTTAGCGCTACTTTGACAGTGAATAACTTTACATCTGAAGCGTTTAAAGACTCTATATTATGTTTTTGTAAAAATAGGCTAACAATTGTGTCATAACCACGCAACTTACTGTCGCATAGTAGAGGAATTACCGTGTAGTACAGGAGAAGCTCGCAGGCAGTTTCGACTTACATTAGCTGTTTAAGTTGAATTACTAATGTTAACTAGCATTTTAGTTAGCAATAATTAGCCTGTGCCTGTGTTATCTCCTTACATATACCTACGCTCTCTGTCTCTGTAAGATTGGGAATGATGATTTTTCTTGGCACAGCTACCAGAACACTTACAACCTTGAGACAGGTTGCTCACGTCACATCTACGTCTTCAAGCTCAGTTGGAGGCTGCTCAGTAACGCTCAGCGCTCACCGGAAAAATGCTTCTAATAGCCTTCACTGGTCTCCGTCCAGAGCAACGGGATCTGTTGGTCCATTTATATACTGTCTATGTCCGCACCGATGTCTTCTGGCAACAAGAACCTTGCGAGATTTCAGAACAAGACTTTACAATCTTTCCATAAAGTAGTCCGACACTAATAACAATCTGAGCCTGTCGTGGTAAAAAAAACTTTTAGTGGACGCACATTGACGGTTCGTAATTGTTGCATTGCAGCCCATTTTGCGGCTGCTATTGCTTAATACTGGACCCATTTACAAAAATTGTTGTTCCCATTAGTCACTAAGACACAAATACATGGAAAAATAGGTTGCAAGTTGAAAAATATGAAAGTTCCCCTTTGGCCATTAATTGTGCAGCCCTTATGCTGATATTTTTTAGATGATGTACTTTTAGGAGAACAAAGCTTGAATTTTTTTTAAATTCAACATTTTAAAGAACAATTTCAGTTCTTCTTTGATCCCTTCAAATCATTACTTAGATGTGGTTTTGTCTTGAAAGCATAACCCTACTTCTTTTCTGTTTAATGCGTCCCGGTCCACAGTCTGAGCAGCGTTACATTTCAACTCCTTCATCTGTATTCAGGTTGAAGAAGATGCCTCAGTCCATGCCTGAGTATGCCCTGACCAGAAACTACTTGGATCTGATGGTAGAGTTGCCATGGAGCAAAAGCACCAAAGGTAAACAAAGCTGGTGTCCAGATCCACAAGCCAGATGTTTCAAATGTTTCATAAGCCTAAATATATGTTTCAATAAATGTTTCATTAGCAACTAGCTGGTGAACATCGTGCAGCATTTAGCAGCTAAAGAGACAGATATTTTACACAACAGCTGGTGGAGAGCAAACCAGAGCTGAAAGGAGAGTGAATATTAGAATTACATTCATCATTTTAATATGATGATATGTACCATGTTTACAGCTTGTTCTACTAGGGCTGTGTATTGGCAAGAATCTGGCGATACGATACGTATCACGATACATGGGTCACGATTCAATATATTGCAATGTATTGCGATAGTGTGCGTAAGGCGATATATTGGGATTTTTTTAAAGTATAATTTTAGAAAAACAACAAAAAAAGACATGATGTTCATAAAAGTCAAAGAAGTTTACTTTAGGTAAACCATTCAGTACACAGAAAATCAAACTGCCAGTTTGGGATTGTGGTTCACAGGTTCTTAGTGAGCTAATGTTTATATGCTAAAGTAGGCCAAAGTTCAGCCATAACTACATATTTGCATCGATGTTGGCCTTAAAAATCCTATATCGGTCGGGCTCTAGTGGAGACTAGCCAAAGATCATAGCCGTATTACCTGCAAATAAATCTGATTGTTTTTAAAAAGCTTTAAGCAAACTTGTTTGTACTGTCCTCTTCTTCCTCCTCACTTTCTGAAATTACAGTCACTCATCCCTCTGTTTCTGCAGCTCCTACTGCAACGTCTTCACCTTCACTAACTTCAATGTTTTCTCTTTTTTTCTTTGATCCATCATCTCATCTGCACACACACACACACACACACACACACACACACACACACACACACACACACACACACTTCAGACTGCCTGGACATCCGAGCCGCTCGCACTCTATTGGACAACGATCACTATGCCATGGACAAGCTAAAGAGACGCGTGCTGGAGTACCTGGCTGTTAGACAGCTGAAGACTTCCCTGAAGGTGCGTCTATTAGACCGCTCTGTCCATTAAAAGTACAAAAAGTCAGGGATTTCTTTAATGTGTCACATAATACCTCCCTTAGTATAGCCACTGTAATTCTGTAAGATGTCCTTGGGTTTCATGAAAGACACTATATAAATAAAAGTTGTTATTATTTCTGTAATTGTTGTAATTGTTGGGGCTTTGTAAATTATAGAGTGTGGTCTAGACCTACTCTATCTGTAAAGTGTCTCGAGAACTCTTGTTATGATTTGATACTATAAATAAAATTGAATTTAATTATTATTATTATTATTATTATATTAATCCTGTGACTTTTATGCCGCTGCTCTGTCTTTAGGGACCCATCCTCTGCTTTGTGGGGCCTCCAGGAGTCGGTAAGACCAGTGTGGGACGCTCCATAGCCAGGACTCTGGGCAGAGAGTTTCACCGCATCGCTTTGGGAGGCGTCTGTGACCAGTCTGACATCCGCGGACACAGGTACGCTCATTAAAACGCAACTCCACTGGAGATTCCATAACAGCAGATGTCTCATGACCACAGTGTAGAGGCTGAGTTTTCTGGAGCAGAGGGGAGAGTTTCCTATATGGTAGAGGAGCACACAGGTAGAGGTGAGGCAAGCACAAGTACATAATATAAATATACATATTTCCTTAGACCTATCAAAGATAAGAATTTATAGATTTAAATTAGAGGTTATTCCTCATGTTAAAAACTTGATTCACTGCAGATGGGTTTTTGTTGTTAAACAGTGTGTAATTCTGTCCTCTAGTTTCAGGACACGGATAATCGAGACATTGGCTATAACACTGTGCCACTGCAGTATGAGCAGAGCAGCCAAAAAACTGTACTCCGGTCACAGTACTGTTACTTTGCAGAAACAGGTACTCAAGTAGAAGTAAAAGTAGTCATCAAAATAACTACTTGAGTTTGAGTAAAAAAAAGTATTTGCTGAAAGAATTACTTAAGTAGCGAGTAACTTAAAAAATAAATAAAAAAACACCGGCACACTACTGTCTTTTCCCCCCAAGTTTTTATTTGACTGGATTAATTTCAACAATGAATGATCTTTGTCAGGTTAAGGTAAAGAAAGTGAACATACACCTGTTTTTAATTGTGATTAAAAAAAAATGCCAAGTCATCATCTCCTGATTAGATAACCTGACACATAAACACCAGACAATATTCCCAGTCTGTAACTCTCAAGTGTGGAAACAAAATATTACATTAATATTATACTCTACGTATGTATTAAGTACACCAATAATGTTGGTTATGTCAAAAAGTAAATATAAAGAGTCTCGACATGTGTCCTAATTTGACGTGTATTAACTTTGATAATCCCAGTATAAAATGTCCTTAGTCCTGGTTTCCATAACAGAAAGCCACAGATCAGTTGTTAGCCACCCCCCACCCCCCCAATCTACTCAAGAGGGCATTGAAACTAATCTGACAAGTACAATTTACTCAAAAGTTACTTGTACATATAATGGAATAAATGTAACTTGTTACTACCCACCTGTAAGTATGAGTGTATATTGTGTGGATGGTGGCGCTTACATTGGCTCTGTGGAAGTGTATTGGAGCACATGAGTAAAGTATTTGGATTACATTTCAAACATCACGCTGACAAGTACAACCCAGGAAAGATTAACGCAACTTGAAGTTTTTCTTAAAAAAAACATGTTGGAGAGGAGTAATGAAATATTTCCAACAGACTGGCTCGAGATGTCTTGAGATCGCTTGGAAAGCCCGCCAATATTTTTCCAGCCCACCTGTGTGTCATTTAAAAGACTGATGATTAAAACACACCCATGTGCATGTTAAGGTCCTGCTGACATTTATAGGTTCTAACAGCACATCAGTGATGGGACCTCCACATTTAGTGATGTGGAAAATTGGCCTCTTACAGGCACAGTAAATCCCAATTGTTGTTGACTTTTATGTCATATATATGTTAAATCAATAAACCTCAGATAGGGGCCAGAGAGGATCACTTGTTATGTTCTGGCAAAAAGTACGACAGCGTTAATCTGTGTGGAATTGACTTTCTTCTGAAACTACAATCTGACGACCATAAATATGTACTTTTTTGCGAAATAGATCATCAGCTGTGGTAATGAAAGATTATGGTGTTGTTTCTCTCACATCATATATCAAGTAAAGTTCACTGCAACGCAAACAACATATGAACTAGGGCTGGGCGATATGGACCAAAAGTCATATCCCGATATATTTTGGCTGAATATCGATATACGATATATATCCCGATATTTTTTCCGCAAAGTGAGAGCAAATGTTCAGTCAAAGTCAAAGCCAAATATGACATGTCACATGTAGTTTCATAGAAACCGGCTATTTCAGTGAACAGTTGTAAAATCAAATGAATAAATAATAAACAGGTTTCTTCACCTGGTTCAATGCTCAGCTGTTCAAATAACAATAAAATGTGAACATAAATACTGTATAACAACAGGAGTAACTTTTTTGAAATCAAAGCTCCATAAGGTTTGTTTTAGTTTTAACGTTTTAAATTGTAAAATTTTTCTTGTACACATATTCAGCGCTTATTTCTACGAACCATATTTTCTAATATAAGGCTGGGCGATATAGAGAAAATCAGATATCATGATATTCTTGACCAAATACCTCGATATCGATATTACGGTGATATATTCTAGAGTTGACATTTGGTGCTCTCGCAAAATATCTTCACACTTAGATTTTAGATAAATAATCATTAATAATAGAACAGCTAGAACAGTCTGGTAAGTTCAGAAAAGTACATCACATGCAGCCTTTAAAACCAGGAAAAGACACTTATGTCATATCACGATATTACGATATCCAAAATCTAAGACGATATCTAGTCTCATATCACGATATCGATACAATATCGATATATCGCCCAGCCCTAATATGAACTACGGTGTATTAATCAACTCACACCTACGCAGTGTCATTCGTAACCCGAGTCGGTAAAAATCCGAGTTTGGCAGTAACGTCACTCGGCTCGCCTTTGATCGTTGTGTTAACAGCCTCGGTCCCGAATGAGTCTGAAGAAGGGATGTCCCGATTGCAAGTATCGGATCGGGGCCAATATGGTCTTTTTTTTTTAACTGATCAGGGATCGGCGATTACCCTGATCACCTTACTCCGATCATTAATGTCAGTTAACCACAATTTGCGGCAGAATGTAAGTTGATTTTATATGTGAGTTTAATAAAAATGTTAGCTGCGCTAAGTTAAATGTATTAAGCTAAAGACATCTTATAGTTACTTTGTTTACTTAGTTATTTTTGTAAACTAAAAAACGGCGCGCAGCTCTATTATCTAGGCAAGTACAAGTATCGAGTGGGGACTCCGTATCGGAAAATATTACATTTTTAACTTAACTTTTTAAAAAAAGGTGATCAGGACATCCCTAGTCTGAAGTCTATCAAAACACACACAACACAGACGCTCTGTTGTGTATGTGCACTAGTATATAGTGTTAGGTTGGATTAACGACGTGTGTGTGTGTGTGTGTGTGTGTGTGTGTGTGTGTGTGTGTGTGTGTGTGTGTGTGTGTGTGTGTGTGTGTGTGTGTGTGTGTGTGTGTGTGTGTGTGTGTGTGTGTGTGTGTGTGTGTGTGTGTGTGTGTGTGTGTGTGTGTGATAATACAACAACATTTAAATACAAATAGAAAACAATACAAACAACCATAAACCGTCTCGACTAACTAAAAGCCTGCTGGATTAGCAGAGTCTTCAATTGCTTTTTAAAAGATTCGACAGAATTCACACAACGTAGAAAGGGAGGCAAGATGTTCCACAGCCTAGGAGCCACTGCTTGGAATGATCGATCCCCTCTAGTTTTAAATTGAGTGCGGGGAACCACTAAAAGCCTCTGACCCAATGACCTGCGACTAAGGGTGGGGTTATGAAGCTGTATCAAGTCAGAGATGTGGGGAGGAACTTGACCGTGAAGGGCTCTAAAAGTAAGGACCAGGATTTTAAATTTAATTCTATACTGGACTGGTAACCAGTGAAGTGCTGCTGAAACAGGTGTGATGTGTGCTCTTTTGTTAATGTGAGTTAAAAGCCTTGCAGCAGAGTTCTGAACAGCCTGGAGACGAGAGGAAATTAAAGCATGAATGATCATCTCCAACTCCCCCTTTGACATTAGTGTGTAAGTGTGAGTGTGTGTGTGAGTGAGTGTGTGTGAGTGTGTGTGAGTGAGTAGTTCATCATAGGTTGCGGGACTGATCCTGGTATTTTAAAGGAAGGCAGGACAGCCAGATGAGAAACATGTGTCTGACATACCAATAGCAGGAGTGCAAGGGATACAGATTTTAAGTTCTTTATTGATCGATTATTCTATTTGTTCAACAACAACAACACAATTTCTGAAAATGTTTCTTTTATATCCTTTCTTGGAGCACATTCCATGCTTTCAGGTTGCAAATGCTTAAAATATGCTCGCATTTGTCACTGACAACTTTGTGTCTGCATGCTTTTATTATTGTTGCGTGGTAGTGTAATGCACTCCTCTGGAATTAGTCTGTGGTAAGGCAGGCCATACACATCCAGTTTGCCCCATTAATAAGCACAAAGCCACTAGCCTCTGTTATGTCCCCAGACCTGAGTTTATTGTTCCCCCTGAAGACCAGACAGATTCCCAGTTGGCCACGGTGCAGCTAAATTGTAAACCCCACAAAGCCCTGTTAGACTCTGGTTGTTCCGAGTCCCTTGTTCAGTCTCAACTTTTTTGCAAAGGGGGTTGTGAAGTGAGGGAGAAACTGTTATCTGTGTCCATGGGCATGAGGAGCCGGTGCCCACAGCAGATTTACATTGAGGCTAAGACAGACACACTGCAGCCAACGCCATTCCATGGGGAAGAGGTTGTGGCAGGGCCCATAGTCATAGTTTTCAACAGTTTCACATTCAGTTATTCCATGGTTTTTCTTTTGGTAAATATTTTCTTCGCTCCAGTTAATTTATATATATTTTTGGGCCAGACTTGCACTGTAAATATGGCTGCACGAGATGGACGTTACCATCCTATGAATAAAATACATCTGGACTGCAAACTGGGTCTTCCTCTCAGTTTTTGTGCCTCCGCCTTGGCCAGCGTTACAAAGTCGATAACAGCCGGCTATGTGATTACAAAATAGAATAGAGACATGATGTTCACCTTGACATGTATTTTTGCACTTTTCTGTTGTCAGTGTTTACACAGTAGGTTAATAGTTCAAATTCTGCTCTTTTTCTCTCAGACGCACATATGTAGGAAGCATGCCCGGCCGCATCATCAATGGTTTGAAGACCGTGGCCGTCAATAATCCTGTGTTCCTCCTGGACGAGGTGGACAAACTGGGAAAGAGCCTGCAAGGAGACCCTGCAGCTGCACTGCTAGAGGTCAGCTCTGTTTCTCCAGTTCAGTCACTTGATGAGTCTCTCTCAGTTTAGTTATTATTTCAGTTACGGCATTGCTTAATGGTTGAAATTAAACCGTCTCTTTCCTCACAAGTGTTTTAGCCCCGTTTCAGATCTAACCTCCATCTATACTAACACGGCTGTAAACACATACAGCCGCGACCAGTCGCGTACACTGGGCAAGCGTGTGCCGAGTTTTGCATCCACCTCGCGGGCAGCAGGGTAATGCTACAATGATGGAGTACTCGAGTCCGACTCAAATCGATATTCCCTGGACTTGTGACTTGACTCGGACTCAAACTCAGGTAATGGGGACTTGACTCAGACTCTTCTTTGGGTACTCGGACTTACTGTTATACTATACTATACTACTAGGCCCCATTTCAGGAAGGAGGTTTAACAAACTCTGAGTCTAACCCTGATGTTGGAGTTGATTTACCCTGAGAAGGGAAACCCCTGAGTTTTCGGTTTCAGAACAGCTGATACGGTTTCAGAACAGCTGCTATGAGTTGGTTCAATCAACTCAGAGTAGGTTCATGCGCGTGCACCACCACAATAAAAAGGCAGCATGAATGGAGCCATGATACTACGATTAACCATGGTAACACCCACAAACAAACGGGTGAGCGGAAATACTCACGCGCACATACAGCAAGTTAAAACAAACAACAACACAGCAGCTGCTGCAAAAGAGAGAGAATTTGCGAGGGAAAAAAAATTGCTGCTAGAGTAAATGCATATATTCCAATATAGTGAATATCATATTTAATCGTATTGAAGCTATAATCTATTTCATTTAGGTGCAACACTGCGGACGAAAAAGTACTAGGCCTACTAATCCCATTCTGAGGCTGCAGCACCATCATTGACAGAATTATAATTAATAATCTTTTATTTCAAAGGGTTTACATCATTCACCTGCAATACTGTGGAACTCCTTTTAAAAACATTTAACACACATTTCAGAGCGAGTCACACTCTCCTGACGGCGCTTTGCTACAGTGGCTTTACTAAAGTGCTCCGCATCACCAGTGTTGTAAAGGCAAATGCCATTTGCAAAAAAACCTAATGTGACACAAATAATCTGCTGGGATGTAAGATCATTGATGGGTGACGTTAGTGATATGAGGACGGATAAGGTTACGTAGGCTACATAACTGATCGACTGGGAAGAAAAACGATACGTCGGGGTTTCAATATCCTCTCCCAAATATAACACCCTGCAAAGTAAAACAGCTTCTACATCAACGGGATCATCGACAAAAATAAATGCCATGTTTTGAGAAATAAAATATTTAAAATCTGCCTAACATGGTTAATAAACCAACATATATATTTTTTTTATTCATGCCGATACCAAACTGCGCTAAAATGCGCCTGACCTACCTGAGCCTACAGACTGAATTAATGAATGAGGAAATTAAAGTGCGCTGCGGCGCCGTGTCAGACGGAGGAGACTGAGAGAAACTCAAGATTTCTGGAAGAAAACCTGCTCCAGGTTAGGTTCACAGGCTCAGTTACCATAGTAACTGACTCTGAGGTGAATTTACCTCTCTTTCTGAAACAGAAAACCCAGAGTTTTTCCTCATCTCAGGGTTACAAGTTTTCACTTAACCTGCTTTCTGAAATAGGGCCCTAATACTTTCCCTATGGATGCAATTCTTGGCAGGGATGCAAAACTTGGCACAGCACCTGTAACGACGCTAGACACGGGAATTGTCGCAAGTCGCTCAAATAGTAGCTAGCCTCCTGCGCAAGTAGGCAGTAGTAGCATTTATAAAATGCAAAAATATTACTGCACAACAGCTGCTAGCATCAACAACCAGGTCAAAACCGGCTGTAATTCGTTATCCATGTTGAATTAACCCCCCAGTAGTCAAGGCTGATGAAGGATGTGTGTTCGTGACTGATAAGACCCAATCAGGAAGCGAACGTGGATTTCTGCATCATTGTTTTCAAATGACTTTGTTTCTGCCCGTCCAGACCACACCGCAACCCCGGAGATTTCAAATTTAAAACGGGGTTTTCCAAATGTCTCTGTTTTAGGGGCTCGGAAGTGTGAGCACCGCAAATACTTGAAAGTATGGACACTAGGCGTAAACATAGAAATGTTGCAACAGATGTTAGTTTTAAAACGTAGTGTGGATGTAGCCTCAGAGGACTTGTGTTGTGGAATCGGATGTCTTTACTGCTTTTTAATTCCTGCTTTAACCATTGGTGCATTAAGCTTAACCTGACTGAATGAAATTAAGTTTGATTAAACAGTAAAAACACACACACTGAAACGGTCTCTACTGTTCCCTAAGGTCCTGGACCCAGAGCAGAACCACAGCTTCACAGACCATTACCTCAATGTGGCCTTTGACCTCTCCCAAGTGCTCTTTATTGCCACTGCAAACACCACAGCAACCATTCCCCCTGCCCTGCTGGACAGGATGGAGGTGCTGCAGGTACCAGGTGGGTTTAGACAGAAAGTCCCTCTCAGGAATCATCTCCGCAGTTCCCACTTGATCTTAAAGACAAAGGGCCCTATTTTAACGTTGTAATGTTTTTGGTGGCAGCCGGCAAAGAAGGAAAACTGACTTTGTATAAACTATACAATACCTTATGTACTGGTGGAGCAATTCTTAATTTGATCAAATTACACTATTAGATTGAGGGAATTAAGTCATTTTAGGGCACACATTTTCAATTCGAGGGAACAAAGAAAAAATGTAAAAGACTAACTTAAGTAACTTTTGCACATCAATTATTAAGCACATTGTGTGTTTTGGGAAGTACTATTATTCCTTTATTTGTTTATTTCATAGGGACAATGGTCAGTCACTGACTGTCCCAGAATTAGCTCAGTGGTTAAATTCCATCAGCAGTCCCTGGCTGCTATTAGCATAACACACCCAAATCTGCGACCAAACTTTCGGCGGTCCAGTTGCATTGTGGGCAATGCAGGCACCTAGAAGAAGAATGGAATAAAAAAGACAATATCTTTGCTCCTTCAATTTAGATAATGTATCTACTACTTTTAAACAGTCAATCATAAGTCTGACACTCTTGCAGAGCTACTGTTATCGGTTGAGTACTCTTTAAATGTAATTAGATAGTATGATTTACTACTTTTAGGGGATGATTTATCAATCAAGTGTGTCTGTCGGTCGGTCTGTCTGTCTGTCTTTAGGCTACACTCAAGAAGAGAAGGTGGAGATAGCTCACCGTCACCTGATCCCAAATCAGCTGGATCAGCATGGATTAACGCCTCAACAGCTGCATATACCACAGGACACCACACAGCATATAATCAGCAGGTACACACAAACACACACTAAAAAACGCATACATACTCATCGGCACATCAGAATGAGTTTGATTATGTAAGTCTCCTGGGCCCAGATGTATAAATGATGCCTACACCTTTTCCCACACATTTCTGTAAAATGTAAATCACAGGCCCATTTATAAACTTTTTAATTTGTGATTTCATCATTCTTTTTATTTACATTAAAGCTGTCATCTCCCTGTTAATGATCTGTTCATTTGATCTTGAATTGTAAAGCACTTTGTAAAGACAGTTTCAACATAAGCAGTATGAATAAATCATTGATCATTCTTCTGACCTTTAATAATAAGATAAGATAGAGTTATTATATTAATATTAATCCCACACTGGGGAAATTCCTGTGCTACAGCAGCTCAAAAGAAAAAAATGTACACACATCAGTATAACACAAATACAAGTAGACATAGTAGAAAAAATATACATAAAGTATAAGAAATAGAAAAAATAGAATTAGTTATAATAATAATAGTAATAAAACAAAAACAATAAACACACTAATATAAACGGACAGTATATATACACAGATGAGTAAGGTGCGGATGAATAGAAATGACATATTGCACAGTTGGAGGTCCATCCATCCATCCATCCATCTTCGTCCGCTTATCCGGTGTCGGGTCGCGGGGGGAGCAGCTCCAGCAGGGGACCCCAAACTTCCCTTTCCCGAGCAACATTAACCAGCTCCGACTGGGGGATCCCGAGGCGTTCCCAGGCCAGGTTGGAGATATAATCCCTCCACCTAGTCCTGGGTCTTCCCCGAGGCCTCCTCCCAGCTGGACGTGCCTGGAACACCTCCCTAGGGAGGCGCCCAGGGGGCATCCTTACCAGATGCCCGAACCACCTCAACTGGCTCCTTTCGACGCAAAGGAGCAGCGGCTCTACTCCGAGCTCCTCACGGATGACTGAGCTTCTCACCCTATCTCTAAGGGAGACGCCAGCCACCCTCCTGAGGAAACCCATTTCGGCCGCTTGTACCCTGGATCTCGTTCTTTCGGTCATGACCCAGCCTTCATGACCATAGGTGAGGGTAGGAACGAAAACTGACCGGTAGATCGAGAGCTTTGCCTTCTGGCTCAGCTCTCTTTTCGTCACAACGGTGAATGCAATACCGCACCCGCTGCGCCGATTCTCCGACCAATCTCCCGCTCCATTGTCCCCTCACTCGCAAACAAAACCCCAAGGTACTTGAACTCCTTCACTTGGGGTAAGGACTCATTCCCTACCTGGAGAAGGCATTCCATCGGTTTCCTGCAGTTGGAGGTAACACAGAGTAATAAATATGCATAGTGCAGAATATTGTCCAGTAGCAGTGCTACATTATGATGTTGCTTTAAAGAGTCTGACGTTTGCTGGAATGAAGGACCTGCGGCAGCACTCCTTCTTGCACTGAGGGTGCAGCAGTCTGCTGCTGAACGAGCTGCTCAGGGAACTCCCAGTCTCATGTAGGGGGTGACAGGTGTTGCCCATGATTGATGTCAGCCTGGCTAACCTCCTCCTCTCCCCCACCTCCTCTATGGGGTCCAGAGGGTAGACCACAACAGAACTAGCCCTCTTGACCATTCTGTTTAGCCTTTTCCTGTCCCTCTCTGTGCTCCCAGCTCCCCAGCAGGCTATTGCATAAAAGATTGCAGACGCAACCACAGTCATAAAATGTTTTTAACCGATTCCTGCACGCACCAAAGGACCTCAGCCTCCTCAGCAGGTGGAGACGGCTTTGGCAGTCATCATAATGATGATGGAGATTTTAGGGTAGGAGAAAAAAAAAAATGCTCTGGGTTGTTTGCATTTCTTTAAACTAATCCCAATCGTCTTGGGCTTGTGATTAGTTGTGTTTGAATGACAAGAAACTAAACTGAACTGAAACTGAACAGAACTGACCTGAACTGAGAAATTTGTAGTAAAATGAATATTTATGATGTCATATGTACAGGCATATCAGTTTCTATAAGACATTTTTCTCCTGCTGCAGTAACTGTAAATGTAGTACTTGTGCAAAAACAGGAGGAAGAATTGAATCAAACTAGACTAAATTTTTGTTTATATGGACATTGTGGTTGCATCTTCACTAAAGCTTCTACATTTAGGCTGTGAAGAACAGGGGCCTGTTTCAGGAAGGAGCTTTAACAAACTCTGAGTCTAACCCTGAACCTGAGTTGAAGCAGAGGACTTTAAGCATAATTCTAATAAAATAAATTCTATAGCTGCCAATAAATCAGGAAAGCATTTGACCTCTTTAATAAAGAAAGTTTTGAAAAGGAAACCTATAGTTTTAAGAGATGTAAACTCAAATAAAGTCCACACAAATAATCAGGCCATAAATAATGAATTTAGATCATTTTATGAAGAATTATATACTTCAGAAATAAAAGGCCAGGACCCTCTTCCTTTTTTAAAATCAATTAACCTAAAAAGTCTTTCTCCTGAGCAAATTGAAGATCTTAGCAAGGATATAACCAACATAGAAATACAATCCGCTATTAAAAACCTTCCCCTTAAAAAAGCTCCAGGAATGGATGGTTTTCCTATAGAATTTTACACCACATTCTGGGCTAAGATTGATTCCCTATTCACAGAAGTGGTTAACTCGGTCCAAAAAACTAATAGTCTTCCTGAAACAATGTACCAAGCGATTATATCTGTTATACCAAAACCAGAGAAAACTTGTGAAGTACCCTCTGATTATAGGCCTATAAGTTTAATAAATTGTGACAAGAAGATCATAACTAAAATTTTGAATAATAGACTGGTACAAATTTTACCAAGCTTAATTCACTACGACCAAGCTGGTTTTTTACAACATAGGGATTTAAGAACTAATATCAGAACTTGTATCTCCCTTACAGAATATGCAAAGAAACACCAAATAGATTTAACATTAATGGCAGTTGATGCAGAAAAGGCTTTTGATAGACTAGAATGGTCCTACTTGTGTAAAGTTTTGGAGGTATACAATTTTCCATAAAATGTTATGAATAGGATTAGAACCTTGTATAAGTTTCCTAAAGCATATGTATATACTAACTGAATTCTATCAAAACCTTTTTTATTAACTAGAGGAACTGCCCAAGGATGCCCTCTCTCACCATCATTGTTTGTATTAGCAATTGAACCCTTGGCTCAAAAAATTAGAGAGACAAAAGAGATAGGAGGTATCGAGATTGGGGAAACAACAGTTTAAATTGAGCCTATTCGCGGATGATTTATTACTTTACTTAAGTAATGTGGTCACCTCAGTTCCACATGTTATCAAAATAATTACAACTTTTTCAAGGGTCTCAGGTTATAAAATGAATATTACAAAAACGGAGCTGTTGGCAATAGACTCTTGCAAAAAGGACTTGGAGAATTTAACACAATTTCGAACACAGAAAAAAAATATAAAATACCTTGGAACTTATATTAGCCATGATAAGACCCAGTTGTATAAGGATAACTTTCTTCCACTTGTGAAAGACTTTAAGAAGGATGTTAGACAGTGGCAAGACTTGAAGATTAATTTAATAGGAAGAGTAAACCTCTTTTAAGATGATGTGGCTACCGAAATTCTTATTTAAATTTCAAACTATTCCTATAATGTTCATTTGGTCAAATAAAGCATCTAGATTGAAAATGAAACTTTTGTATCACTCAAGAGCAGAAGGGGGTCTAAATCACCCCCTAACTTAGAGTTGTATCACGTAGCAGCCCAGTCATTTTATATTGATTGTATAATAAATAAAACAAACGAAGATCCATGGATAGATATAGAAAATAATCAATTACAGTGCAACAGTTTACTGTTGGCACTTTTTTCTAAGGGCAACATCAAATCAACATTTTGTTAATTTTGTTATCAATAGTACATTAAAGGCCTGGAATAAAATAAAAAAATTCTTCATCAAGAAATAGGGCTTCCCAGGCATATACCTATTTGGAGCAATCCCTCAATAAATATACAGAGCACGCTGCTTTACTGGGAACCATGGATAAAAGGTGGAATAAAGCAGTTGTCAGATGTCATAAACCATGACGTTGCACCATTTGGTGATTTGAAAAGTAAATATAATCTAAAAGATACAGAATTATTTAAGTATATGCAACTGAAAAACTGGATTGTCTGTAATTTTGACTTGGAAAAGAATATCAGCTCTGAAATGTCAAATATTTTCAGCCAAATTAATAAAAAAAGGAGGCTCTATGTACAATTTACTGATAAGCATGGAAAATATTGATATATTATTACAAAGTATATACAATAAATGGACAGAAGACCTAGGAGTTGACGTTAAAGGAAAATGGAAAGAAAGTTTGTCACTAACATACAAATTAACTACTAACGAAAATCTGCGTCTAATACAGTTTAAGATAATGACAAGAATATATTACACTAGAGATAAAATAAACAAGTTTGATAATACATCATCAGATATGTCTAAAATATAATCTATATGGTGACTCCCTTATGCATACCTTTTGGTACTGCAAAGGAATAAAGAAGACTTGGGAGGGTATAGAGACTTGGTTATCTAGTAATAGAGAAATGATATTCTCTCCAAAAATATGTATTTTTCAAGATATAAAGGGAATAAGATATCCAACTAGTTGGCAGATACTTTTTTACTCTATTATCTTTAAAAAAATTGATCTTGCAAAACTGGAAAAATAAGGAAGCACCATCAATAGAAAATTGGAAGGCCCTAATGAAGTACAGTATTATCTGTGTATTGAAAGGTCAATGTCAGAGGACAAAAATAAAAAGAAACAATTTGATAGCCAGTGGAGCCAAATTTATGATGCCCTCTAAAACCTGTCTTTAGAACCCCGTTAATTTATTTGGTGTGTGTGTGTGTGTGTGTGTGTGTGTGTGTGTGTGTGTGTGTGTGTGTGTGTGTGTGTGTGTGTGTGTGTGTGTGTGTGTGTGTGTGTGTGTGTGTGTGTGTGTGTGTGTGTGTGTGTGTGTGTGTGTGTGTGGGTGGGTGGGTGGGTGGGTGGGTGGGTGGGTGATCGGGGTGGGGTGGGTCGATAAAATCAATAAGGATTGAGGAAAGTATACTATATAAAAAAAAAAAAAGAGATGAAATTTTAACGAAACTGTTTTTGATGAAATTTTGAAATCTGTTTTTATTGACTTATTTTCCTTTTTTGTTATTTTTTATTTTGTTGTTTCGCCTTGTTTGAAGTATTTCCTGGAACCGGATTATGGTGACCCACAGAAATTAATAAAAATAAATTTTATATATATATATATAAAAAGATTTACCCTGAGATGGGAAACTCGTGAGTTTTCGGTTCCAGAACAGCTGATTTGAGTTGGTTCAGTCAACTCTGAGTAGGTTCACTCAGAGTTAAGCGCGTGCACCACCACTATAAAAAGGCAGCATGAATGGAGCCATGATACTACGATTCACCATGGTAACAACCGCAAACAAACTGGTCAGCGGAAATTCTCATGCGCACATACAGCGAGTTTGAACATGTATTTCATTAAAAAAGCTTTGGTCACTTTGTTTCAAGCCATTCTAAAGCCTGCAGGAAGACTCCGCTCGATTTCTGCCAGTTCTCATTAATATTCAACAAGCTAAGCGGCTAGACTCTGATTGGCTAACAGCTAGCCAATGAGAGTCTGGCTATCAGCATCCTTTACCCAGCGCAACTGGGCGAGCTCATGAATAGTAATGAGCTCAGGCAACATGATGTCAGACTGACCAGCTTTTGTAATTGGCCTGATTTCTCTGCTTATTTCTTTTCAGTGACTAGAGCTGACAAAGGAGGTAGCAGTTCATTTTCACATTCACAACATAACACAAACACATATGGACCTAACATATTTCAAAAAATGCAAGTAAAAACAGTTTTGTGTGGCAGGGCACCTTTAACTCCCTGCAAAGAAATACAGTATTCTTCATCAACAAAAGAAAATGCCATGTTTTGAGAAAGAAAATTGTTATAGTCTGCCTAACACGGTTAATAAACCAACCCGTTTTTTTTATTGATGCAGATAACAAACTGGTCTAAAATGCGCCTGATACAGACTGAATGAATGAAAGAGCGCTGTGTGAGAGGGAGAGAGAAACTGGAAGAAAACCTGCTCCCGACCAGGTTAGGTTCACAGGCTCAGTTACCATAGTAACTGACTCTGAGGTTAAGTTACCTCTCTTTCTGAAACGGGCTGGAGTAACTCCTCTCGCTCTCATGTTTGATGAACCAGAGTTTCCCCTCATCTCACGGTTAACGAACTCAGAGTTTTCACCAAACCTGCTTTCTGAAACGGACCCCTGATCTAGTGCGTGATATATGATGTGTGAAGCAGAGCACTCAAGCCAGCTGGCAGCTTACATCTGAGGCTAACCTGGAAGTCATTAAATTGTCAAGTGGTTTTGTGGCTATTTGTTTATAATGTTTACGAGTACTTCTTTGGCAGGGTGGCTTTTTGTTCAGAGAAAACATCTTTCGACCAGATGACCGATGAGTGCAGCCTCCTTTTGTTTTGATAGCATCTGCTCTAGAGCAGTTTTTAGTTAAAGTTTTTTTTTTTTTGGATTACTTAATTGCTTGTTTTTTCCCATCAGTAAATCCAAATGCATCCAAGTAACAGTGAAGAGAAGCAGCAAGTACTGACATTAGAGAAGCTGGAACCAGTCCAATTATCTGTCAATCGTCTAGTCTATTAATCAACTAATTGGTTTAGCACTAGTGTGACTTTAATAGTAATATTTGTAAGTACAACCTACACAACAACAGCCCGATCAAACTGTCTGGCATGTTGAAAAGAAATCGGCAAAAATGGAGCTGCTGATACACAGGCTTTCCAGTCTTTTCGGATGGTTAGCAGCATGGCGCCTGCAGACCTGCAGAGCCTCTGTACAACACTCGCCACACTCCAGTTTGGTTACTATAGAAACCGCCAACAGCACAGAGCTTGGTGCTCATCCATCGAGGGATACTCCTGATTTTACTGGCTAGATCTCTTTTAGAAAATCAAAACCGAAGAAACGGAAGAGGCCGGGGTGGTTTGGGGTTAAAGAGGATTTAGGAGAAACCAGGCAGGTTAACAAAAGTATCCTCACATACAGAATGAGATGTGATTTCTGTCAGGGCTTCAGATATTCCAGTATATGAATCCTGTTTATTTTAAAGGATCATTTCTATCTTCTCCCACCCCCCCAAGTCTTTGTTCTTTCATAATGCTGCACTAATGCGGTTTATTTAGAGTTTAAACAATCCTGATAATCGGCATTAGTGCAAACACAGTTGCAGGTCAAACTGAGATGTTTAAAATGAACTGCTTTGGCTACGTTTTGTGTTCCTGATCACAACTCTGACCTGATCCTTGATGCACACCTAGCAAAGGAAGCTTACAGCACCAGTGAAACCCTTATCCTCCACGTTTGTTCTTTTTAGTTATACTCGTGAGGCGGGTGTGCGCTCCCTAGAGAGGAAGTTCGGGGCCATCTGCCGAGCCGTGGCTGTGAAAGTTGCTGAAGGCCACAGAGTCCCCAAGACAGATGCTTCCAGCCCCGAGGACCCAACGCAGCAGGATGGTAAGAGTCGGAGTTCTCACTCTGTGGGCACATTGGATTGGCGGAAGGTAGAGGGTCAAATGTATGAGCCGCCTATACATGAGCTGCGTTCCGTTCCACAGTGTACATAAACGGTACTCCCTACTCCCTGCTACCTGTCCAGGGAATGTCTGTTAATTCAACTTCCCTCGACAAAATTCTTCCCTTCGGAACACCCTGCACCAACTCAGATGTCACTTCCTCTATGCGTTACCCTGGTAAAGTACATTTTACACTACCAAACTAAAATACTAAAACAAAAACTGATACCATTATAAAAACTTGTTCTATTGAAATGTCTGTTACTTGTGAATAAATGTGATTTGATTTAATTTACAAGATGTAGGGTGTCATTTGAGCGAGGCGCAATGACTGGTGGGTAAATTTGCTTATGAACTTCAGGCGAAGCGATGAACCGTTGTTCAGTTCTTCTCTACACAGTTCGCAGTTCCCATCGAGCTGAACCCGTTTGCTCCCTAACAATCAAACACACATTATTATAGGATTTCTCAGTTTCTACTGACAATCCCAATTTTCTACGGGTACGCTCGCACGGAACGTTTCACCGTTGCTTCTTCAACTTTACTGCTTACAACAGTGGTTCCCAAAGTGGGGGCCGAGGACCCCCCGGGGGTTCTTGAGGGTGTTCCAGGGGCTCTGCAGCAAAAAGGGAATAATTTATTTTCACGAGGCGAAGCGAGGTGGCTTTATTTATATAGCACATTTCAGCAACAAGGCAATTCAAAGTGCTTTACGTAACACATTAAAGAGCAGTTAAAAACTGTAAAGAAAACAATTAAAAAGAATGACAACAGCTAAAATAGAATAAGCAACAAAATACAAAAGTTACAGTGCAGTGTAAGAAATGAACAATTACTTGATTTAAAAAAGGCAGCATCAAAAATAAGTCTTCAAATTGGATCCATAGTTAACACAATGACAGAATGTATGACTATTTTGGTCATTGGTTTCATACACTTTCTGTTATAACACATCTAAAAGCAAAACTCCTATCAGATGGGGACCCTGGGACAAAGTCATATCAAATGCGGTCCGTGGTCTTATTTTGTGTCATTTTAGTGGTCCGCAACGCAAAAAACATTTGGGAACCTCTGGCTTAGAGGACATAATGATGCACACCTGTTTTCACCGTCTCTAATTAAGGGAAGCAACAAGTGCAATTCATGATATAAATGATTCATGTGCTCCAGTTTCAGGGTCCTGGTATTGTGCATGCTGGCTCCCTTCACGTTACTTATGACCTTAATGTTATAAGTAACACCCTTTTCCTGCCATGACAAGTTAAAACTTCTCCCATGATAAAAGCCTATATGAAAGATAATGCTGCTAAAACGGGGCCTTAGCAGTCACGACCCAGTATGTACACACCAGTCAGCACTGAGGAGAGCGCTAATCGGGCACAATAAGTGAAAACACCTGCGTGGGTGTCCCGTGGCCACAGAGTAACAGCTGATCAGCACAAGATGGCGATAGTCAGTTTGAATAGGAATCAGCAAAAGTGCCCCGATTTTAAATGGCAGGGTATTAAAGGTGCAGTTATTTAGTCAGAGAGCCTTGAAGGGGCTAAACTTAAAATACTGACAAAAAGTTGTCTGGGATTGCCTCTCACAAACCGTTCCCCAATTTTTTGTCACAGACTTAATTCTCAGCTCGGGATGCCACCATATCTTTACATTGCAAATATTTGAATGTTCAGTACAGAACCTTTTTAAGGAAAGGAGTGGAGATGGAAATTAGAGCTGGGGATGAACAGAGGATATCAGCTGGTCGTTTTGTGCTGCTTTGTAGAAAGCCCTCTGTGTTGCCAAGTAACTGATTGTGTGTGTGTGTGTGTGTGTGTGTGTGTGTGTGTGTGTGTGCGCAAATGATGTGCTTTCTAGTGCATGTATTTTGCATTTTTTTTCAAAGGGAATGGTGTGTTTGATGTCTCTGTTCACTGTCTGTAGTGTCACTGTAGATTTATATCTGTTTGGTTTTCTTTGCATCTTTGCATAATGTCTGTGTGTGTGTAACATACATAGTGTTGGTTCTCTATACAATATGTAAGATGTATGGATGGTTTCAGCATGCAGTGCGTTTACATGCACTTTAATAATGTGATTGTTTCTCACATTCTGCAGTCGCCTGATTCCATAAACAAAGACGTTTTTTCATTTAGCCTTGTGACTCTTCCAATGGGACCTCTCACCCAAAGCGTGAAATACATTTGTATTTTATACAGATGCTGCATAATGAATTAGCTGTGTGACCAACATCCAACAGTACTTTCATTTCATGTGTTGCTCAGACAAGGCGGTGCCCCCCGAGCTGCCCATAGTGATCGACCACGTGGCCCTGAAAGACATCCTGGGACCTCCGCTGTTTGAAATGGAGGTAAGCAGGACCAGTAGAGGTCCACAATTGCAGAAAGCTGTGCACAATTAACCTCCATATATATATATATATATATATATATAGAGACAGCCACAGTAAAAAAATAAAAAAAATTATTTATATATATATATATGTATATATATATATATATATATATATATATATATATATATATATATATATACAGTGGGGGAAATAAGTATTTGAGCCCTTGCTGATTTTGCAGGTTTGCCCACTTACAAAGAATGCAAAAATCTACAATTTTAATCATATGTACATTCTAACAGTGAAAGACAGAATCCCAAAGAAAATTCCAGAAAATCACATCATATGAATTTATTAAAATTGATAACCATCTGATGAGGAAAAACAAGTATTTGACCCCCTGGACAAACAGCAAGTATTCTGGCTCCTACAAGCCCGTTAGTCTTTCTTTAAGACACAGCCCCAATCCGAACCAATTATCTACATCAAATACACCTGCCTCACCTCGTTACCTGTATAAAAGACACCTGTCAACACCCAAACAACCAGCATCCAACATCACCACCATGGGCAAGACCAAAGAGCTTTCTCTACGGACATCAGGGACAAGATTGTTGATCTGCACAAGGCTGGGATGGGCTACAAGAGAATCGGAAAGCAACTTGGAGAGAAAAGATCAACTGTCGGTGCAGTTATCAGGAAATGGAAGAAGCACCACACCACCGCCAACCTCCCTCGGTCTGGGCCTCCACACAAGATCTTGCCTCGTGGGGTGTCCCTGATCATGCGAACGGTGAGGAATCATCCCAAAACCACAAGGGGGGAACTGATGAATCAACTGAAGGCAGCTGGGACCACAGTTACAAAAGAAACGGTTGGTAACACACTACGCCGTCATGGATTGAAATCCTGCAGCGCACGCAAGGTTCCCCTGCTCAAGAAGAAACATGTACAGGCCCGCATGAAGTTCGCCATTCACCACCTGGACGACTCAAAAGAGGCCTGGAAGAAGGTGATGTGGTCAGATGAGACCAAAATAGAACTTTTTGGCCTCAACTCAACTCGTCGTGTTTGGAGGGCAAAGAACATCGAGTACAACCCAAAGAACACCATCCCCACCGTCAAGCATGGTGGTGGCAACATCATGCTTTGGGGGTGCTTTTCAGCCAAGGGGACGGGACAACTCCATCGTATTGAGGGGAGGATGGACGGGGCCATGTATCGTGGAATTCTGGACCGACATCTCCTTCCCTCAGTGAGAGAGCTGAAGATGGGTCGAGGATGGGTGTTTCAGCACGACAACGACCCTAAGCACACCGCCAAAGCAACAAAAGAGTGACTGAAGAAGAAGCACATCAACTCTCCAAGTTGCTTTCCGATTCTCTTGTAGCCCATCCCAGCCTTGTGCAGATCAACAATCTTGTCCCTGATGTCCGTAGAAAGCTCTTTGGTCTTGCCCATGGTGGTGATGTTGGATGCTGGTTGTTTGGGTGTTGACAGGTGTCTTTTATACAGGTAACGAGGTGAGGCAGGTGTATTTGATGTAGATAATTGGTTCGGATTGGGGCTGTGTCTTAAAGAAAGACTAACTGGCTTGTAGGAGCCAGAATACTTGCTGTTTGTCCAGGGGGTCAAATACTTGTTTTTCCTCATCAGATGGTTATCAATTTTAATAAATTCATATGATGTGATTTTCTGGAATTTTCTTTGGGATTCTGTCTTTCACTGTTAGAATGTACATATGATTAAAATTGTAGATTTTTGCATTCTTTGTAAGTGGGCAAACCTGCAAAATCAGCAAGGGTTCAAATACTTATTTCCCCCACTGTATATATATATATATATATATATATATATATATATATATATATATATATATATATTATATATATATATATATATATATATATATTTTTTTTTTCTGTGGCTGTCTGAACTTTCTAGAGCGCTCTTGCAGCTCGTGGATATAAAGGCAGCCTGTTACAATGTTTTACAGCTCCACAACAGCTGCTGTACTTAAAGTCAGAATAATGCAGTTTATACCTTTTCATCTTACTTCCCTCTCTCCCTCCTTCACTAACATGTTTGCCTTGTGTTTGACATTCATTCCTCAATTGTTTAAATTATTGAAAAGATGACAAACCCTCCTTAAAGCTGCTCTGTTTTATCTTCTGATTATTCCACCAACTACAGCTTGACAGATTGTGTGTGTGTGTGTGTGTGTGTGTGTGTGTGTGTGTGTGTGTGTGTGTGTGTGTGTGTGTGTGTGTGTGTGTGTGTGTGTGTGTGTGTGTGTGTGTGTGTTGGAAGGTTTCTGAGAGGCTCACCCTGCCCGGCGTGGCTGTGGGTCTGGCCTGGACCCCCCTCGGTGGGGAGATCCTGTTTGTGGAAGCCAGTCGAATGGAGGGAGAAGGTCAGCTCACTTTAACCGGTCAGCTGGGAGACGTTATGAAAGAATCCGCCCATTTGGCTATCAGCTGGCTCAGGGCCAACGCTAAAACCTACCAGCTCACCAACAGTGAGTTCACACAGATGTTGTTGCACTGTACATGTCTTTACCTTAATCACATAATTCACAGAATACAAATCGTCTTTCACTCCCGACATTTGTCTGGGTTTGAACAGTGGTGGGAAGTCCAGACCCGCTAGAAGCAACAGACATCCACCTCCACTTCCCTGCTGGAGCTGTCACCAAGGATGGCCCTTCTGCAGGTGTTACCATAGTAACCTGCCTAGCCTCGCTGTTTAGCGGCCGATTGGTGAGATCAGACGTTGCCATGACAGGAGAGATCACCTTGAGAGGGCTGGTGCTGCCGGTGGGTTTTCACATTTCAACCATAGACTGTAAAATAGTGGATGTAGAATTGTGAGGTCACCCATTGGTTTGTGGACTGCTGTTTTGATGCCTCGAGTTTGGCGATACGGGCGTCTCAGGAGGGTGGAGCATTTTTGTTTATGGTTGTAACGACGCTGCGCAACGCTAATCACTAAAGAGGGAAAGTTGGCGGTTTTCACCCCTTCTGAAGCGAGTCATCCGGCAGAGTTTTACTGGCGGTTAAACACGGACCTCCGAGTATTGGTGCTATTCATCTGCATCTACACAGAAAATCTTGGTTGGCATAATGCTAAACAAGACATTTTTAGGTCACCAAATGTTCCAGTTAACTTTGATGAAGTGAAAACGCACAGTGAGAGGGTTAACGTTTAAGATAAAAACACGGACAACGCCAAAAAACAAGTTCACGGCTATTTTAATGTACACAGGGCCGCGCTTAGCATTGCTAAGCCGCTGTCCTGATTGACAGGTTGACGTGTAGCCACGCCCCTAAAGCATCCCCTGCTTTATTGTCAATTTTAAAATAAATGGGACCATATTTTACAAAATGAACATCCAGAAGACAACCAGTGCAACCACTTACAACCAGTGGCGTCGCCCCCTGCTGAACATTACATAGAAGGCAGATTAAAGGCACATCCAGCACTTTTGGCTAAACTTTTCAGGCCTGGAAGCTCCGTCCATTATTTTTGCAGTCTATGATTTCAACACACAATACGATGTGAACCCGTCCGCAGTTTTAACAGACGGGATTGGTCTGTTTTCCTCAGGTTGGCGGAATCAAGGACAAGGTCCTGGCGGCCCACAGGGCAGGAGTGAAGCGCGTCATCCTCCCTAAACGCAACGAGAAGGACCTGGAGGAGCTCCCGGCTAACGTCCGAGCCGACCTCGACTTTGTCACGGCTGCGAACCTGGACCAGGTCCTGAACGCCGCCTTTGATGGCGGGTTTCCAGGGACAGCCAGCACGCACCCTCAGCTGAGCAGCAAACTGTAACCCACTGATGAAAACAAACACACACATTCAAATGATTACTTTCCTATTGAAGAGATAATTTGAGGTAAATTAAGCTGCAATTTTGAGTCAAGCCCTGTAGGAGGAGTCGGTTAAACTTGGACAAATGTTACATTGTTGTTATTCACATATTGGCTGTACAGCCATTCACAGCCAGCTCGATGGTGTTTTAAGCCCCCAACGTCGACTTAAAGGCACCTAACCCTTACCCTAACCATTGCCTAATCCAAGTGCCTTCCAGGCAGCGCTGCCTGGGAGACGACGTTGGGGCTTAGAACACCAAACACCTCACAGCCAAGACTCTATCCAGGTCACGTCACCACTGCGTGTAATCGCGTTGGTGCCTTTAAGGGTTCAGCCTTAGTTTTTCTAGACTGACTGGCTGCTGTTTTTTCTGCTATTTGCATTATATTAACAGCACTGCTGTAGCCAAGTCGGCTGGATGTGAGCTTATTAAAGCCTCAACACATTGGTGAGCAACTACAGCACCCTGTTGATTTAGCTTGATTGTTAAAGTAAAGGTAAATTTGCTGATATGTTTTTCTTTTTGTAAGTGACTGAGGCTGGTGAGATGTGATCAGATGGTCTGATGTGTGGTGCAGCCTGATTCCAGCTATTTCGGTTTTACCAGTTCTTGTAAACGCACATGTTGAAATTTCTTAGCTGTGCAAATGTTACAACAACTGTTAACAAAAGACTACATTTAGTTTGATGTGTTTGGTGTGGAAACAATTTCCCTGGACAAATATTCTTATTCCAAAATGCCGTTTATCTGGCAGAAGTGATCAGACCTATTTAATATCTGGAGTCCTGTGCACCTGTGGGCATTGTATGAGCTGACATTGTATGGAGAAAGATTAAGGGTTGGATAATTCCAGGAATATTCAAGGTAGAAACTTTCCATGGGAAGTAACGGGTATAAAATGAAAATATTGGGGTTATCTGCTCAGGCTGTATTTACCATGTCATATGTAGAAAGAAACCAATCTTGACAAAGAGACAAAATCCATTAATTTGCCATTGATTTGTCAATTGCATACAATATTAGTGAGTTAGCTAACAAGTTAACTAATGGGGAAGGGTAGTTTTGAAAATTCAAGTGGACGATGTGGTCTGCGTGCAAACTCAGGGGCCGTTTTCACCTGGTATTAAAATCCGATCTGAGTGATCAGATGACAAGTGGACACCTCTAAGTACAGGTGTGAATGCACCCAGGATGCATTGAGACATGATCACTAAAACCACATTCAGAGGTGGTCTGAGCCGCAAGTGTCCACATTGTTATAGCAGTGAGACCGGGAGTGTGTCCTGAGCCACACTGAAGACTACTCAACTGTGAGCGGAACTACCTACTCATTCAAAGTATTTCTTATGCCACAGAAACCACTGAATGAGCCGAGTGTTTTGAATGTTATTAACATGCTGTCGGTAATGTGTTTTTGTTCCTGTGCTGCCTGCTCTTATATCCCCGGCTGTCTGGAGCTCTGTGCGGAGCTGTTTATTAGAAAAGGCAGCCGCCGGTATACAATAATGTTATTTTTAGTTTCACAAAACGTCCCCGAATTCACGTGTGTGTAAGATGTTACTTTACAGCCTGAGTCGTCAAAGGAGCGGATGTAAAACTATTTTGCACAATAAAAGTCCCTGATTATTTTGTTATTTAAATGCTTTTTTTTTTTTTTTTTTTTTTTTATGAAGCGGCAAAATCAGGAAATGTTGGGTCTTCATCAGCAGTAACGTAACACGACTCCTATAAACGGACATGAAATGTAAAATGAAGTAGATATAATGTAGAAACTAAACTTCAGCCCACAGAGATCCAGTAAGAAGCTAGAAATGTACTGAGAGTTGAACTCCAGAGACTTTTCATAACGTCTTTATCTCCTGCAGAGGACCCGCCGCCCGTCAGTAGACATCCTTCTGTCGGCACACAGACAGTAGGCAGCGCTTTTTCATTAGTCATCGCACGTTTCTAATGTATGATTTATGTCAGAATAACAAATGACATTTATAAACTCGTTCAGACACAACCAGCCTATATGCAAACGGAAATGAACTGTACTTGTTTATTTGCATATAGAGCGGGGAAGTGAGATCCGATCACAGGATGCATTTGGAGATCCATTGTGCTGCCAGGTGAAAACACACCTAGAGCTGTCCACTTGTGATCCCATCACTCAGGACAGATGTTCAAACCAGGTCAAAACAGGCCCTCAGGGTTTAAAGAGAGCACCTAATTTATAAAGAAAATGTTTAAGAATAAAGAATGAATGGAAATAGATGAATTAGGCTAAAGCTTTAGTGCCTAACTTTTTTTATATTGATGAATGTCCTTTACACTCAAGCATGGGATTAGTATTACCTGCTGACCTCTAGTAATTTGTAATAATTACGGAGGTTGTGATCTTAATCCCGTGCGAATCGGCCATGTCTGTAAGTAAAAATTCCCCTGCAAATGACCGCGGCGGAGATAGAGAACCTTGACCCAAGTGCATTGCGGCGGCCTCGCCCTGGCTGCCCTCCGGGTAGCCAACTCTCGGAGTAAAATCGCAGGCTTTGCTTATCCCGTGTGAATGTGCCATGCGGAAGTTAGATGTATGGCAATGTTTAGAAAATGGTGTCGTTCGGCGACTTTCGCACACAGAAACTCGAGTGAAGATAATCCTCTGTGTCCTCCTTGGCTACTAGCAACTGCGTGGAGGAGGGAGGGGGGGCGATCACGGTAAGCTTTTGCCACGTGGATGCAACAGTGTTGTTGTCATTTGTTGTCAGTGTTGTTGTCACTTAGAAATCCTCATGGGGGAGACAGAAACAACGCACTATAGCTTTAAAACTCTTCACTTAGCATGCTCAATCAAGCTCCGTCCCACATGTTAACAGCTAGCTAGCAAAAACTAGCAGAAGATGTTAACAAGTTGTATTACAGGCTTTCGGGTCAGGGTCCTGATCTGATTGCATTTGCTATAACAACCGCCTCGCTCTGAATTATCCCTTACCTAATGATGGTCAGTGCTGAGTGGCACAAGCCGAAGTCCCGCCCTTATACTTCCAGTCCAGAAAAAATATGAACCAGATTCAATGGAGAGATAATAACAATTTTTTTGATCCAGTTTGAATTGAGCCATAGATTACAAATATGATGTTCGTCAATTTAAAACATATATAAACCGAAGAAAGTCTCAGTTTATTGTTAAACTGTTGAAGTATAAGACTGTGAAAATATGTAATTAGAAAGACTACAAACTTCAATGTCTCATGGATGACGTCTCGCTGATGCTACAATGTCTGTGTGTATCGTACCGGGGATGTAACGTTACTCTAATGAGCAGAGGATCTCGCTTGTTCTTTTGTTTATCTGCTGAAAACACTTCACCGGATAAAACCCAGCAGTTAAGATAACGTTACATGTGTTGTTTAACAGAGCTAAGCTAGCTAGCTAGCAAGCAAGCCGAGCATCAAGCTAGGTGACGTAGATTGTGTGGGACGATGTAGTTCACTGAGCGGTTTCACACAAACCTAAGTGGTACTACGACAAACCTACGGCTAACTGAGACTTTCTTTGGTTGAAAAATTATCTTTTAAATTGACGAACATCATATTTGTAATCCATGGCCCACTTCAAACGGGATAAAAAAATAATTTGCCTCTCCCCGTTCACTACCGTTCATATTTTTTCCAAATTAAGGTAGGGTGACCAGACGTCCCGGTTTGACCGGGACAGTCCCGATTTTTAATTGCTTGTCCCGAGTCCCAACAAAAGCCTGTCGGGACGCTAAAATGTCCCGGTTTACACCAGGAGCGGCGTCAGACGATTTTGCCGTGTCTTCAGCCCCGAATGTTTTGAGTGTAGCCCCGAATGTAACTTTGTCCATTTATTTTTCCGAGGCAAATAGAACGGGCAGCTACGTGCGGGGTCCGACCGTGCTGTAATCGTAGCCAAATCAGTCTAATAAAGTGATGCCATCAACACAAAGTTTAGGAGCGCAATACTAATGATTTAGTTTGAAGTTCCCGTGACGTGACGTTTCCAGTCCACGGTTCAGACTCAAACACACGGAGCTCTGAAGCAGACCTGTGGGTCTCGTAGTGTCCACTCTCTCTGTAAAATGCAGCGCAGCTTCAGGTTCATGGATGCAAGGCAAGGCAAGGCAAGGCAGCTTTATTTGTATAGCACATTTCAGCAACAGGGCAATTCAAAGTGCTTTACATAAAACATTAAAGAGCAGTTAGAAAACAATTAAAAAACAATAATAAACAAATTAAAAACATTAAAAGACAAGAATAAAATTGATAGTGCAGTATAAGAATAAAAGTTACAGTGCAGTATAAGAAATTAAAGTTAATAAAATAGATTATTTAAAGAAAAGCAACATCAAAAAGATAGGTCTTTAGCTTAGATTTAAAAGAACTGAGAGTTGCAGCGGACCTACAGGTTTCTGGGAGTTTGTTCCAGATATGTGGAGCATGAAAACTGAACGCTGCTTCCCCCTGTTTAGTTCTGACTCTGGGGACAACAAGTAGACCTGTCCCAGACCACCTGAGAGGTCTGGGTGGGTCATAATGTAGTAATAGATCAGAAATGTATTTTGGCCCTAAACCGTTTAGTGATTTATAAACCAGTAAAAGTATTTTGAAATCAATTCTTTGAGGAACTGGAAGCCAGTGTAGAGACTTCAGTACTGGAGTGATGTGATCCACTTTCTCGGTTTTAGTGAGGACTCGAGCAGCAGCAGCGTTTTGAATCAGCTGCAGTTGTCTGATTGATTTTTTTAGGGAGACCTGTAAAGACACCGTTACAGTAGTCAAGTCTACTGAAGATAAAAGCATGGACAAGTTTTTCCAGATCCTGCGCTCAGCTGTGGCCATGCTGCGGCAGATGTGTTGCGTTTGTGCTCCGTGTATTTCTTTAGTTTCGGGTTTCCACCTCCGACGTAGAGCAGCGTACAGCCACTTCCATAGCTAAACAATTTGTCTCATTCAGAGACCAGAGACCCAAACGGGGCTCTGTGTCTGTCAGAAGGTCTGAGATCTACCGTATCAGCAGAGCAATCACGTAATGCACAGCAGACTATGGTGCAGATATAGATTATTTTCTGAAATATAGCTTAACTTTATTCTTGTAATAGCCTATTATCACTTTATTTTTCTCAAAATATCACGACTCCTCCAAATCACAGAGAACACTACTGTGTTTATATACTTTGGATGTGCACAAAGTTTTGGACAAGAGCAGTAAATCTTGCTCTAACATCTGAAATATTACAGTCCAGGGGTTTATTAATACATTAAAATGAATGAATGTATCATTGATATATACACATTATATGCACATTAAGGTATTACTTAACCAACAAAAGACGCAAAACAGGAGGTAAGAGTAAATGATGCCTATAGGCTACATGTGTGCTGACTCAGATATAATTAGAAAAGTCCATCCAAAGGAGAATAAATAGTTGAAAGCAATACAGAATGCCTGACAGCCTTACCGCAATATATTCCATTATGTTTTTATATTTGGATTCTAATCTGTTTCTCTTTTAAATAAAAATATTTGCAGCATACATTGATTCAGAAAAAGGTAGAAATAGGTGCATAAAAATTCACCAGAATGCAGGAAATAAATAAATCATTTTAATTACTTTGCTGTTATTGGAATAAATAACACTTAAAAAAATCTTTTTTAGAAAAAATTTCAACATAAATCTCACACCAAACTGAAAAAGGCTGTTACTGCAATTTTGTTAATTTCACAGGAAAAACACTTATTATTAGACGAGGAGCCTAGGATCAAAATGATGAAGTTACTGTCTGTGTCTGTGTCTGAACAGGGCTGGCACATGTTCACGTTAAAAAGCGTGTGCGTGCACAAACACACTACGGTCACGTGCAAAGTGTCGGTTTTAGGGGGCGTGACTTTGGCTCTCTATGGAGAACTACCAAACAACTGAATCTTCTTTTGAGGAGGAATGGTAAGAAGTTATCCTATGTAGTAACTTTTCAATAATCGTTAAAATTGCCTGTTGATTTATAATATGAACTGAAGTACATTCAGTTCATATTATATACTTTATCATGATTGTCGGTTGTGTTGTTTAGCTAGCGGGCCACATTTGACTGACGACTCATTCCTTTTACTATAGGTAAAAAAAAAACAGTTGTGGTAAGAGTATCTAAGTACATGTACTTAAGTACAATTTTGAGGTACTTGTACTGTACTTGAGTATTTCCAGAGTACTTCTACTCCACTACATCTCAGAGGGAAATATTGTACTTTTTTTGACAGCTTTAGTTACTTTGCAGATTGAGGTTGATAATACAAAATATTAAACTGTGAATGTATTACTATAGGTTAAACTACTAAGCAGTCTATACAATAATTACAATTTGCTATAATATATATACATCTGAAATTAAACATTCTGCATAATGAGTACTTTTACTTTCTGTACTTCAAGTAGTTAGTTGATGCTAATAAGTCTATACTTTGATTTAAGTATAATTTTGAATGCAGGATTTTTACTTATAACAAAGAATTTTAACACTGTAATAATGCTAGTATTAAGTACAAGATCTTAATATAAAAGCTGGGTGGTGTAGAAAGCCGTAGCACTAATAACTTTGACACAACTCTGATTTCAAACTAACCCGAGATGCACTTGTGTCTTGTTAAAGGACAATTCCGGCACAAAATGAACCTAGGGGTAAATAACACGTGTACCGAATCGACCGTTCTCTGGGATATGTTTTCATGCTAATCAATAGCACCACACTTCAACGGTAGCATGAAGAGGGTCCCCGGTCACGACCAGTCGAAGCCGTGCAACCAGTAACCAGTAACATAGCTCAGGGCGTTTGTGGTTCGACTGATGGACTGTTTTCCCAAGATGGCGATTGTCTGTATACCCAAAGGTAATGTCTTTATAAACTATCTTTTTAATAAACTGTCTGTACACTTAGAAAGTTCTCAATGCTTCGGTTAACATTTAGGGACCCTCATTATGCCACTGTGGAAGTGTGGTGCTATTTTGAGCCTCGTTAGTGGTATAAAATACATTTTTACTCTTCCAGTGCCCCGAATGCCTAGCGTTAAGCTAATCAGCTTGTTTCAAGCTAGAGACATTTTCGATTAGCATGAAAACAGATCCCAGGGAACGGTTGACTCTGTCCACATGTTATTAACCCCTAAGTTCGTTTTGCGCCGGAATTGTCCTTTTAACTCTCAATTTTTTGGTTATTTAAATTAAAGACGCTTGAAATCTTGAAAAAGTGCTTTGTTTATTTCTTCAGATGTCCTTGTCTTTCAGTGAGGGAGAATGAAATGCACACAGCAGGGGGTACAACTGTATCAGTATGTGTGAACATGTATCCCAGCTGAATTCACTCTGAAGCAGAAACATTAGATTTTCAACGCTGTGCTACAGATGGGATTGTTTTTCCCTCCCGTGTAGCGATATAATGTGAAACACCAGCATGCAATGTGGTTTTTCCATATTTAGACACCCATGAAAAGATTAATGGACCCATGCACAAATGCATGAACAAAAGCCAAGAACATGAAAAGAGTTATGCGTGTACATAACAGATTTTGCAAACGGCCCATGTGTGCATTCTAGGAATATACTTCTAGAAATAGAAAATATGCAAAAAAAAACGTGCGCCGTGGCAGCTCACCTGGTAGGCTGGAGGCTCAGTCTTCGACGCAGCGTCCGCGGGTTCGGTTCCGGGCCTATGGCCCTTTGCTGCATGTCATTCCCCCTCTCGCTCCCCTGTCGTGTCTGAGCTGTACTATCAAAAATAAAGGCCTAAAATAAAAATGCAACCGCCAGCAGTGCTGTTTTTATCAATGTGAAGGATTAATCTTAGATTTTGTTGTGTTGTTAATTTCTCTTATGATAAAAAAAATATTTATCCATATCTGTCTCTGTGTATTTGTCTTATCGTTACATTGTAAGTAGCAACAACAAAACAATACATCATAGCCATACTGAGAAATCCAGAGAGTTGTGTGCAGCTGACTGTCTTAATTAGCTTTGTAGCAACTCGTTTGGCCATGGCTTGAACGTAACGGGCGTTCATTAATATAAAATAGTTGCGCACTATAGCTTTAAGGTTGTTATGGCGAACGTGTTAGCAAACATTTGCTTATTTACACATCCAGCAGAAAAGGACAATCCTTCACCTCGTTTCTGGCCACCTGATGAATGTCCAATGTTTCGTAGCTCTGTTGTTGCTCTTCTCCAACTCCTGAAGAAAATATCTGGCTCTTTAACTGCTAAATGCTTCACTATGTTCACCATATAGCGACTTATTGACGGCGTTTAATTTCCGGGATTGTTCAGGTGCCGCCCGAAATTCCCCCCTGATGTCATTTTCAGCCGGATGTCCGTCACCTTCCGCTTTCTTTGTGTTGCCGTTCTAAACTCTGGTCCATTCATGATGACCATGGATAACTGCTCCTCAGATCTGTGCAGGGTAAATCCAGACAGCTAGCTAGACTATCTGTCCAATCGGAGTTTTCTGTTGCACGACTAAAACAACTTTTAAACGTACACGTTCCACCAAAACAAGTTCCTTCCCGAGGCTATTTTGCAGAGGCACCGTTGCTCCGTCCGGTGCTCAGCGCCGCCCAAGACGATTGTGATTGGTTTAAAGGAATGCCAATAAACCAGAGCACGTTTTTCTCCCATCACGGAATGGTGTGTGGACTAGCCAGACCCTTCCTTCGCAGCGCTGTGGACGAGGGTCTGGCAATGCGAGACTAACTAGTCGCTAACTGTGCCAGTCTGCCATTTGGTGCCGGGCAATGTTAATTGGTGTGTAGGCCACACTGAAGTTTGTATGTATTTCCTGTTGGTATGTTCTGTCCCCAGAGATCTATTGTTTTCAATCAATTCCTGACCATTCTTGCAACGACATTTCCATTTGTACACAAGAAGAATTCATGCTCTCCTCCAGGACTCTTTCTCTTATACCGCCATCAGCCCAAAAATGTCAACTTTGCACGCAAGCTCTCTCGTGCTCCAAAATGCAGCGGCTAGGCTTCTCCCGAATACAAAAAAGACGTGAACACATTACACCTGTCCTAGCCTCCTTGCACTGGCTTCCAGTCCAGTCTAGGATACAGTTTAAAATACTGTTGATGGGTTTTTAAATCTCTTCACGCCCTGGCCCCCAGCTACATGGCTGATATCATTCATCTTCACGTAGCCCCCAGGTCCCTCAGATCCTCTAGCCAAGGCCTCCTCCATGTCCCACGGTCCCGGCTTAAGCAAAAAGGTGACCGAGCCTTTTCTGTTGCTGGTCCTCAGCTGTGGAACCGACTGCCACCTGACATCAGAAGTGCCCCTTCAATTGTGATATTCAAAGCCAGGCTCAAACTCATCTTTTTACATTGGCCTTCCCGGCATCTTAATTGTCTTATCCTGCTATGTTTGTAATTAAGTGTTTGTCTTTCAATGTACTTTTTAGCCTAAATCACTGATTTCTACGTGTGTTTTTATTTTTATTTTATCACCCTGTGGCTAATGCGCTATGTACAGCACTTTGGTCAGCGTCCTATAGGAATAAACTTTACTTACTTACTTACTCATAATCTCACAGGCTGTGTCATGTGTTGAGCACCTTTAGAATTTTTGGTGTAATGATGATTTCTGCCTCTTGGGGCTGCTATTTAGTCGAAAAAGAAAAGCGGCACAGAGGCCCTGCAGATGGTGCTGGGTGCTCGCCACTGAACTTTACCACAACATATATCGCCTGCATTTCACATCCCTCCTTGGTCACGAAACACTTGAGCCAGAGTGTTATGGTGTTTGCATGTGGCCCTTTAACGATGTCTATGTCCGTGTTATGTACACTGCACGTGTGTCACGGTGAGTTTGCTGCAGACACACCCAGTATTAGGAGTCCCTCCTCTAAGCCTCCTGGATTCAACATTCACCGTCACCACAAGCACACATGTTCCCTCCACTGAATGGAGGACCTTAACGTATAACATAAATTACCCAGAGGCCCTTGGGGGTGCTTAGCGTACTTGCGGCATGCCCGCTTCACATGGCAGAGCACCCCTACACACGCACACAGAGCTCATACTGTATGCTCTTACTTCAGCTAATTTTAGGTGTGGTCCCTGCAGAGCGGCTGGACCCCTGTGACCACATGATGGCAGGGAAGGGAAGGTGGAGAAAGGGTTGAACCATCATGTCTGGATTTGTCTTACACCCCACTTCAGGTTGCAGATGGTACTGTCCAGTTCAGAATGTTCAAATATTTTGTCTGTGCACCAGTCTTTTACAGAGATAAAATACATAAACTAATATGTAGGATGAAATGGGTTCTTTTGAAGGAGAAGGATCATTAGGGACTGTAGGAAAGTTATTTGTGTGTGTGTGTGTCCGTGTCCGTGTGTTCAAAATGAGCAATTATCAGATTTTTATCAAATAAATCTCCCCCTGCCACTCTGTTTCTTTAAACCATGAGCTACAAATGTTTGTTTGTTTTATGCACAAGTGATTTATGGAAACGTAGCTTTAAGTGTCATGGTTACAGTGGGACAGCGGACAATAAAGTGTGTGTGTGTGTGTGTGTTCAGATAGCCCAGGGACTGGAGAATATGTACAGGAAGAAGTGATCATAATGGCAACGTCCCAAACTGTAAATCACAGGTGTCAAACTCAAGGCCCGGGGGCCAAATCCGGCCCCTTGCAAATTTTTATCCGGCCCGCATATCAATTTAGGTTCACAGCCAATGTTGGCCCGGCTAGTTGTGCACCACACCAAAAAAAATTTGGAAACTGTTTTTCATACTGTAATTATGCGACACTGCCGTGCAGAATTTGACAGATTTTGAGACTCAGAATTCCCTGCAGAAGCAGAGTTTTTTAATATTCAGGCTGTGAAACAGGCTAGGAGGCAGCTGCTTTTAAAAATGTAATGCTTGTTTTTCATGACTTGCTAAATTCTACGGTGGCTAAGAAACGTTTTTGCTAACTTTTTTAGGGTTTTAGGTCGACCAAACTGTATGGGAGAAAGCTATATGAGACATGCAATAATACAAAGTTAATTGACTTTTTTTGTTAAAAAAAAAGCATGTCAATAAATTAAACATGTCTGGTCTTTATTGTGATCCTCATTTCCAGTGTGGCCCTCAGTGAAATTGAGTTTGACACCTCTGCTGTAAATGATCAACTAATTACGTTAGTGGAACATGTTGGTGGAAACTGTAATTATAACTTCAGATGACGCATTTTACCCAAATATGTATTAAAAGATGTCACGCGTTTTTTAGGCAAAATTTTTTTGTTACATACAGCAAACACCTCCTCACTATCCGCGAGATGCCTGTCCTCTGAACACACTGTAAAAAACCACGGTCTCTGTAGGCTGCCCAGGCTCCACAAACGGCAACAAAGAAGGGGGTGGGGGTTGGGGGGTTAGTGCGCGGAAGGGAGGAGGAGGGGACGGGATGAGGAGGAGGGAGGGGCGAGCCTAGCCTCCATTTTGTTTGACAGTACTTTGAACGTCAACAAGAAGTGACATCACCCACCATCGCTTTAGAGCACCTTTAATGTGTAAACACTCACCATTAATGATGCAAAACAAAGGAGCGACTGTATAGGCTTGTAAAATATATATATATATATATATATATATATATATATAAGCAAAAAAAAAAACATTAAGGACCTGTTAAGTTCCTGGGGTCTCAGCTGGTTGCCTGGAGACTGGTCACAGCCAAGAAATAGTCCAGCACAGAACACAAGGTAAAACAGTGCATTGTCATTTTTACACTTTTGCTTGTGTATGTATTAAACAAATGAGATATTACACGTTAATTAGAGAGCTTTAGGTGTGCTAGTGAGTGTTACCTTCAGATAGAGCCAGGCAAGCTGTTTCACCAGTCCCAGTCTTTAGGCAAAGTTAACCCTTGTGTTGTCCTCGGGTCGAATTTGACCCGTTTTCAAAGTTCTTTATATCAGAAATATGGGTTTCTTTCAACAAAATTGCCCCAAATGAACATTGATGCATGGAGAGCAGGTGAAATATACGATTACTTTAATAGAATTTTGGGTGTTTTATTCAATTTGAAAGCATTTGAAAAAAAATTGTAGATGGTTTTCTAAGAAAGAAATAGGTATAATGTCATAAAAATTAGGTTTCTTGACCATGAATCAAAAAAAGCTTTGAAAAAAGTGACAAAAACATTGGGAAAAAGAGCCAAAAAAAAGTTCATTTTCAATTTTGACGCAAGTTAATGGTCGACAGAAATGGTCGACAACACAAGGCTTAAACTGACCGGCTGATGGTTACAGCTACATATTTAGCCTACGGACATTAGGAGAGGTATGATCTTCTCATCTAACTTTTGGCAGGAAAGCAAATAATCCTATTACCATGTCTTTTTGATGGAAGTAAAATAGTAAATCTCCCAAAAATAATTACAGTACCATCCCCCTTTTCTGACCTCCCATCACTCACAAATCATTTTGCTACAGTCCCTAACCTCCAGACATTACTGCGTGAACGTTGACGGACAGGCTTGTCAAAGGCACAAACATCAGCATCTCCGTGCAGGCGTGCACACATTTTCTTGTTATTTTCAGCAAAATGCTTGTTCTCCTACGCACAAAACTATTCCTGTGTTCCACACTTCCTGTCTGATCTACCTATCTGACCTCACAGGCTGGCCTACATTCAAAGACCTACTTAACGATAAACTTGGGAGGCCGGCCGATGCATCGAGGACAGTATCACTGGCTCAAGCTACAGAGTTTTTGGCTCACACCTTTAAAGTGCTCATATTATGCTTTTTGGCTTTTCCCCTTTCCTTTATTGTGTTATATATATCTTTTTTGTGCACGTTATAGGTTTACAAAGTGAAAAAGTCCAAAGTCCACCCCAAACAAACATCTCCAAACATCTCCAACAGAAAACACTGTTCACAAACTGCTCCAAACAGCTCTATTGTAGTCCAGCACATTATAATGCTCGCCTAGCTGCTAGCGTGGCACGCCCACATACTCTGCTTCTGACTGGCTAGTAGTCCTTACCTAGGTACTGTCAGGGCATGCCCTCATACTCTGCTTCTGACTGGCTAGTAGTCCTTACCTAGGTACTGTCAGGGCACGCCCTCATACTCTGCTTCTGACTGGCTAGTAGTCCGTACTGCAGCATGTGCGACTCCCAACAAAGATGGGACAGAAGTGAGATGTCTCACTCTGTAGCTAAAACGGAGAGCTCAACACACAGGGTGAAAAGAGGAGCTGTGTGCAGTACAACAAAAATATGGTGTTTTTTGAAAATTAAACCATGTAAACCTATTCTGATACAACCTCTAAATACAATTATGAACCTGAAAATGAGCATAATATGAGCACTTTAAGTAACTGTAATGTAATAAGCTTCCTGTACATCCCTTTATAATGATTAAGACTACACTATGCTTGTTTATGCAGCAGCCTCAAATCAAGTATCACTTCAACATCAAACAGCATTGATTGTGTTAGATTGGGTTTGCGTTGAGGTGTTTATTTGACCTGGGTAAGAAGCGGAAATAAACCATATGGTTCATAATAAATGGCTTTGACGTATTATTGAATATTTTGAATTAGCAGCGTCAACATATTTAGCCGAAGCGTTGCTGAGACTGTATGTTTTCCCCTTGATGCGGTAATAAAGACTCCCCGATTCACAGCTAGGGGCTGGCCAGCACAACAACGTGCAGCCTGACCGCACAGAGCAGATGTCACCGTGGGAAATTAACCACCTAACGGCATCATTTTAACTTCCTTCTGACTTGGATCAGAACCAGTGAATTCCTGGTCTCGCATATTCTACCGAAAACACCGAAATATTCATTTGACGACACATGAGGTTTGTTCTTAGCGGCTCTTGTGCTGCTCTGCAGCCAACCCAACTTTGAGCTTTCTGTGAACCAAGGATAGAGACCGGAAACAAAAGGTTGTCCAATGTCTATACACTGAAATTTGCAAGCTCTTTAAAGATTTTATTTTTCGACCTACAAAAAGGTTGTTTTTTTTTCCTGCTTCTTGTCCTGGCCCTGTACCGGTTGTGTGCACACTATCCACCTTCCACTAGTGAAATATTGTACTCCTACCAACACAGATTCTAGCCATTTCTTCAGGTACTTTAATCCCACATCCATTGCAGTTTCGATCATTTGAAAGAAGGTCATTTCGGTGCGCTTCAAATGTCCTTCCCGACACGACAACAGCTTGACGAAACAAGCTTACCTCAAGGTCCGTGGCACGCAGTATGCATTATGGGGCTTTTGATCACATGACATGGTCTTCAGCAGCAGTTTGCCCAGCTGTCATGAAAATGAACTTTAAAAACCTCTACAATTCCAGGACAACTGGACAAGCATGATTTGCTGAGACCGCTCACGTGATATGATCGAAAGCCAGAAACACTAAATGGACCTTGAGGAGAGATTGTTTTTTTTCATTGACATTTCGTATCTTGAATGAGCAGACTTGACAACCAGAGCACTTGAGGGACTGTAAGGAAAGTATCTCATAAATATAAATAAAAAAAAAAAAAAAAAAAAAAGGTGCCCTGTACAGTTTTCTTGTAAACAAAGTTCTCAACCAATTGGATTGCATATCATGAGGTCCAACAGATGTGTCCTTCCTCAAAGAAAATCTTAAACCTTGCTTTGTGTGCATCTACAGGATGAGAACTCTAGCAATCTTCTTCGCTCAATGGTGTTTTAAGCCCCCAACGTCGACTTCAAGGAACCTAACCCTAACCATTGCCTAATCCTATTGCCTTCCATAGACTGTATATAAGAATGGACCGACAGATCCCGTTGCTCTGGACAGAGGCCAGTGAAGGATATTAGAGGCACTTTTCCGGTGAGCGTTAACGTAAATGTGATGTGAGCAACCGGTCTGAAAGTTGTAAGTCTTCTGGTAGCTGTGCCAAGAGAAATCTCAATCATTCCAAATCTTACAGAGACGGAGAGCAGGTATATGTAAGGAGATAACATGTGCACAGGCTAATTATTGCTAACTAAAATGCTAGTTAACATTAGTAATTAAACCTTAACAGCTCATGTAAGTCCAAACTGCCTGCGAGCTTCTCCTGTACTATACGGTAATTCCTCTACTATGTGGTTATGGCACAATCGTTAGCCTACATTTACAAAAACGTCTGCTACGGAGCCATAACGTGAGGTACAAGGTAATGGAGCCTTTTACTCATCGTCGTGTTTCTTTAGAAATAAACAACGGACAAATACAGTCTTTAAACGCTTCAGATGTAAAGTTATTCGTTGTCAAAGTGACGTCAAAATGAATGGGATGCTAACGGGAGGTGATCGCTTTGTAGCATCAAAATGGCGCCATAGGAGGTTCGAGTTCTGAAGCAAAGCTTACCCCCCCCTTGGTGCCTTCCAGGCAGCGCTGCCTGGAAGACGACGTTGGGGGCTTTAAAAACACCAAACAAAGTCTTCTTCACTGCCTTTGTAAGCACATTGGTACATTTTGCACATTACTGCCACCAACTGTCAATTAGTGGGATATTTTGAAACCAGCAGCAGAATAAGACAAATAATGCAGTCATGATCAGGATTGCAGATCCTACAATAAAAGAAAATGCACCAGGTATGAAAAAGATAGATTTATTTAATGACAAATTAAAACAGAAAAAGTCAAGGAGTTGAGGGAGAGCAGCAACATTACTGAGACTCCACGTGAAGAGAAAGGGAGAGATGATTGGCTTGACCTCCCTCCCTCCTCATAGACAAAAAAAAAAAAAAAAAAAAAAAAAAAAGGAAAAGAAGAGACTTGTCCACACAAACAAGAGGACGGAGAGACAAATAGATGAAGGGAAAAACAATCAAACTTCGGGGGTGGGGGGGGGGGGGGGGGGGTGGAACACAAACCTTCAGAAGAACAACACAACTTGCTTTTTAACTACAAACACTGAAGTTTAGCCACAAGTTTTACAACTGCCTTTTAATTTTTTTTGTTTTTAAAAGTCATTACAAAAAATGATAATTATGATAATCTCCATTTAATAATAACAATAGCAACATTGTAACGGTAGAAACTGTCCCTCATTCCTGGTTGGGTGATCAGTCAGTCAATCAGTGGTTGAGGCCGACACTGGCAGACAGAGAAGAAATGAAAGAAGAGCGGAGAGAGAGAGAGAGAGGGGAGAAAGTGAGCGGGCTTTTTGCCACATGTCCATCTCGCCCGCACACACATACACGCGCGCGCACACATACACACGCGCACACGCACACACACACCTGACTTCTATCCTCTTATACAAAAAAAGACACCTAAAATAATTAAAAAAAAGAAACAAAACAGACTTTAAAAAGAAACAAGACTTTTTAAAAAAAAAAATAAAACCACAAAAGAAAAAACGGACTCAGCTGAAATGCAGTGTTTTTTTTTTTCCTCATTCTGAAAACCCAAAAATAAAAAAAAAAAAAAAAAAAAAAAAAAAAAAAGAGACCCCTCTAATCCTCGGTCCAAAATGCTCCGACACCCACTCGACTCGCCCACCATTACACCTGCACACGCGACCTGTGATGCAAGGAACAGGTGCGACAACTCCACTCTTGTGCCAACACAAAAATTCCAGGGGCCGACGTAGCTGAGGCCCTTCCTAAATTCATACAGTACGAGAGCAGAGGCCCTTCTAATAACTAGGAACGGCGACAGCCTATTTTCAGAGTGTCCGAAGCACAATCTTTAGCCTTGGGTGGACCGATGTGGGCCCGGGAGCAAACCGGATGAGCCTGTACGGATGTTCTGTAGACAGGACGGCGCCCGGGTGTCTATGGTTATGGGTGCTACTGCCATCCGTGTGTGTGTGTGTGTGTGTGTGTGTGTGTGTGTGTGTGTGTGTGTGTTTTCCAGTCCCCAGCCATCGATCGCTACATCAGTCACGGGTGAAGATAAATACCCAAATCTGCGATAAGGAACTTTGTGGGCTCTGGGTTCCAGTCTGAGCTAGCCAATACACGAGGACGCCCACTGTGGCGAGTCCCAGCCACGGCCGCGAACCGTTCAATCCAGGAGTTTTTTTGGGGGTGGGGGGGGGGGGGGGGTGGATTACAAAAACAGCACGGAATGGTGGGAGATTAGAGCTAGCTAGCTGGCTAGCCCTGACCGGAAGTCCCGTGTTGGAATTTAGCTCCGAGTCTCGCTCAGTGCGTAGCTGTCAGCGAGTCGGCCACGCTCCGTGGCGACCGGCCTCCAGCGGCTCAAAGCGACGGTCGGAAGCCTGTGGTGTCTGAAATGTCTGATGAGGATCGAGGGAATGAGAAGAAAGAAAGACACTAAAACAAAAATAAATAACGAGGAGTGGTGGCAAATCACTTGGAGAGACGAGTTTGACAAGCACGTTTGACTGAACAACTTTGCCGTGTTTTATGACCAAGAGAGGGCGAGACAGCATGTGCGTGCATGAGTTTGTTTTATATATATATATATATATATATATATATATATATATATATATATATATATATATATATATATATATATATATATATATATATATATATATATATATAGTGTGTGTGTTTAGAAGTCTATAGCCATCACTACACGGTTATGTTCTTGGGTTTATTCATTCCTCCACTCATCCTTCCACTCATCCATCCATCCACTCATCCATCCATCCCACCCCCTGGGGCTCCACGGCTGCCCGATCAGACAGTCCAGTTCCACGTCTCAAGGGGTGAGGCAGAGAGGGGGGTGGGGGGGGGGGGAGAGGCGCTGTGAGGTCACAACGGATTTGACCCCCTTAAAAAAATGCCCCCTGACCATCTGTTACTTTTTTGACCCTCTTTTTCTTCAAAAGTTCCTAGCACATGGAGATGGTGACGTTGATGCCCAGGTTGCCGTTCTCGGCGAACAGCTGTGCGATGGACGTGTCGAACACGAGGCAGTCGCTGTTCATGATGGCCGTGGCGATGCCCTCGTGGATGGAGCGCGGCGTGGCCTCCCAGGTCAGGCGGCGCCGGTGCCCGTTGAGCTCCAGCCGGTAGGCGAAGTTCTCCGCCTGCTTGCGCGTGCCGATGAGCTGCACGATGGCGAAGAACTGCTGGTGGCCGTCGTACTTCTCCTGCTTCTCCAGCACCAGCATGAAGTGGAAGCCGAAACACGACTGCATCATCACCCAGTCCACGGCGCCCGGCAGGTTGATGTCCGTGGCCAGGAACACAATGTCCTCCCCCTGGACAGAGACACACGCAGGTCAAACCGGTTCAGTCGGCATTCATTAAGGGCTACTATTTCTATACTCTTGAAAACGCTAACATTTCAGCTAGTTATTTTGCAGAATGAGCTAACATTAGGGTTGGGCAATATATTGATATTATATCAACCTTGATATACCAGAGTAGATAGCGTCTTAACCCTTGTTCGACCACGTACTTGTCGTCCTGACAATCAACACTTTCTTGGGGGCTTTTCCCCTTTATTAGTGACAGTGGATAGACCAGAAAGGGGGAGAGAGAGATGGGGGACGACATGCAGCCAAGGGCAGCGGGCCAGACCCGAACCCGCGCCGCTGCAGGGTGAGCTCGAGCTCTTGTGTTTTTTTTTGTTTGTTTGTTTTTAAAATACACTCATTTTTTTGGAATTCATGGTCCATACACCTCATTTATAGCAAATTATACCAAATTCTTGAGTTAAAAAAGCAGAAATTATGAATTATTTAGACTTATATTAAAAAGGATAATTACAGAAGGGTAAAAGTCAATGTTTAGTCTGGTTTTTCAAAAGCAAATTTTTTTTTTTAAATATAAAAACACCGAAAGGTTGCTACTTGCAAAGCAGTGTGTGGAATAATCAAAATTAGGTAGAACCCCCCTCAGAATACACTTTTCTTTTTCTTTTTTTTAAATGTTTTAAAATTGAATAAAACTTCCAAAATTGAATTAAAGTAATCATATATTTCACCTGCTCTCCATGCATCAATGCTCATTTTGTTGAAAGAAACCCATATGATAGATAGATAGATAGCTAGCTAGATAAAACACTTTGAAAACCGGTCAAATTCGACCAGAGGACAAGACATGGGTTAAATCACCTAAAATGCAAAACGTTTTTTTTCCTTCTTCTTCTTCTTCCAGTGTAGGGATGTAACTATTACCGGTGTAATGGTAAACCACAATAAAAATGTTGGCGATAACCATTACCGTTTTCATTTAAAATATTATTACCACGGTGTGGAAACAGTGATAATTTTGGTCACAAACATGAGGTTAAAGACCCAGGTGAAAAAAGCTTCTGGGGGTGTTTGGCTCGAGGTCATGGTGCAAAGTACCCTAGGGTGAAATTACTCCGAACCATCACTTTAAAATGTTCATACCGTTACATCCCTATTCCTGTGTCCCAACAGACTCCCCCCCCTAGGCGTAGTTTATAAAAGAAGCCAAGGAGATGGGTCGGTGTCTGACCTGCAGTGTGGTGATGGACTTGTGTTGGTGCATCAGATGAGGCATGACTGCGTCCAGGGAGCCCTGCCACTTGCAGGAGGCGCCGGGGCAGGGGCACGAGTACGGCCGAAACTCGCACAGCTCTTCGTGCTCCGTCTTGTCGGTGTGAGGCAGCGTGACTTCGCAGCCCGATGAGGCGTACTTGCAGGGGAAGAGGACAGAGTTGGCCACCTTCTCCATGGCCAGGTTCCTGATGGAGCCCAGGGGGCCTCGGCAGGTGGGGCAGCAGGTGAGCTTGGGCCGGCAGTTGGAGCATACCTGGGAAGGGACACACGAAAACAAGGTAAGCGTTTAGCCTCCGCGAGACCTTCGAGGACATTCTGAAACGTCATCATGGGCCCAAGCACCCACGGTTTGTTTTCGTAGTCGCTGTCATTGTATTCTGGTTGGCCAACTATACATTTCTCAATATATACTATAAATCTCTTTCTAGTGCCAGCAGTTTGAAGTACAACTTACATTTGAGCCTGTAACTTAGAACATTTTCCTTCACTCTCGGTCAATCAGGCTATTAATTTTGCAGCCTTGCACATATTAAAAAATACATTATAATTTTTAAACCTAATCAAACAATATTTTAGGTGAGACAGTCCAATATAGGAGCAAATACAAATGAATAGTTCCAGTTTTAAAGCTGCATCAAGCAATCTGCTTAATTTGACCAATTAAAACACTGATTTCTGAAGGTCCTACTGGATGAATATTGACCGTGATTCATAACATTGGAATTCAGTATCTTGTCATTTACTTACTCCAACGGGACAGAATTAACCTTCAACTCAAATACTTTTAACTGCTGTCGTGATGATGTACGACTGAACCGCACACCTTATTAAATAGCTAATTTGTACACTTTATATATTTGTGCATAGCACAAAACACACTGCTGGTAGCTGTAGCACTGAAAGCCGCGTCATGCAGGTTCTCACTGAGCTTGGTAACGGTAACACAGGAAGCTGTGCTATACACACCTATTAAGGGTATTGTGACTATTAAATCAACACTAATAAAGCCTGACTTGTTCAACAGGGAAACTACCCCAATAATAAAAACTCTTTCCCCATGAGGGAACGTTGATTACTTTACACCAAGGTGTCCCAACTTGTGGCCCACGGGCCAAGTTTGGCCCGTGCTCCCTATGTTTTGGCCCGCCATGGCATTGGACCTGCTCATGCTTATTCTCCTCTTAATTTGAAAGTGTTGTACAATCATTACTGTAAATGAAACTGAAATGTACATTTTCTGAAGCTGAACCGTACTTAATCTGAAAACGTACGGCAATGTAACACTCAGTGCTGGTTAATTAAATTACCTACATAAGTTTTATTCATGAAGATTTACAAGATTCATAGTATTCTCCAACATCGACATTTATTTTTGACGCGTGGCCTTCCATCCAGATACATTTTGGCCCTTCATATGAAAGAATTTGGGCACCTCTGCTTTACACATTCAACTTTATGCAGTAGGCGAACAACACATTTACCTTAAAATGTAATGCAAGTGAGAGACTCAACTCGATAGGACTATAAAATGTGCTGCGTACAACAACCGGCTCTGCTTACTTTCCAGGCTGGTAAGTACATACCAGGTGTCCAGACTGGCACTGCAGGATGGGGGGTAGGACATAGTCGAAACAGACAGGGCACTCAAACAGGCTGGCCAGGTCGCTGTTGGAGGCAGTGGTGCCTGACAGGGTGGGCACGCGCTGGGAGGGGGGGCACTTGGAGGTTCCTGTGGGCAGCGCGGTGGCAGTCTGGCGACTCATTTCTGATAAAGGGAGAGGGCCATGATAAAAGTGTTCGGACATGATAAAGAGACTGACAACATGGGGCTGGCATGTGTGATATGACATCAAATCTTATTTGTAATTCCATGCAAATAAACAAAACATAAAATAATTTCTTTATACCTTGTTTTTACCTTTGTGAATATATATTTTATTGTAGAAATGTTTACTAGCTCATTCTAGTTGTAACCATTTCTGGTGTCAATTTGGTTTTTGTTTTGTCATCCGGTGAACAAGCTTTCATCATCATCATCATCAGCATCATCATCATCAGCATCATCATCAGGTGAGAGGTTGCCATTTCGATGTGGCCCTCAAACAAATCTTGTGCTGCATGAAATATAACTTTCCTCGTTTGCCTTCACCAGTTTACATGGTGACATGCAGGTACTTGCTAAGCTAATCTAACCTCGTCCGTGCCACTCGCCTCGCTTTGTAGCTCTCAGCGATAGAAGCAGAGCCACATTCCACTGTGTGCGGGTCCATATACTGCATGTTTAGCCATCAACAATAAACACATTTCTGAAAAAAAAAAAAAGTATCCAATCTCTGTGATCAAATGTGCATTGTGACAGTATTCAGGGCTTGACATTAACTTTTTGAGGCACTTGTCCTTCGGACAAGTACATTTACGTTTCACTTGTCCATGAACCAAAGTCACTTGTCCGGGTAAAGATTCATCATTTTATAATTTCTTTTGTGTTTTGCTAATGCAGAATTTGAAGAAACCATTGAAAGCATCCAAACACTATCAACATTAATACAATTCAGTTTAAACCGTAGAAACAAATGTGTCCCAAGAATAGATTTCCCCTTCAACAAGAAAAAAGGATCTCCAGACTCATAATACAAAATTATACTTTGCACGCCGGTGTGCAGAAGTTAATATATTGAGATTCTAAGTGAATATTTTAAAGTTTCTCATTACTTTCAGATTCCTAGTCAATATTCTAAGTTACTATGTCAATATATTGAGATATTCTGAGTTACTAAGTCAATATATTGAGATATTCTGAGTTACTAAGTCAATATATTGAGATACTGAACCAATATGTTGAGTTACTAAGTCAATATTACGATACTAAGCCAATATATTGAGATTAAGTGAATTTTATAGTTTCTCATTACTTTGATATTCTTTGTTTATATTCTGAGATACTGAGTCAATATATTGAGATACTAATTCAATATTTTGACCAGAGGTAGTGGTGACTTGAACTTATACTATATCTAAAATAATTTTGTAGACATAACAATGGATTTTGCCACTAAATGTTGGTGTCAGCGTGTTTTTTTTTTTTTTTTTCTACAATTTCACTTACCAAGGGATCCTTTAAAAAGGTGTAGCTACTTTACAGTTGATTATTACCTGATATTTAATCCGCTACAAACGAGTAGCGGAGCAGCTAGTAACGTTACGAGACAGAGAGCCAGCCGTCAAGAGTCAAATTAACTTCATGCTTCATCCGCACAAAGCACACTTCTATCGCCACGGTGACAGCTTTATTCGCTCGTTTTCTGTGAACGATGTGGGGACGGAGTAACGTTAAAGCGTAGTTAGCATGCTAACGTTAGCTAACTAACACCGGCTGCCTGGCTTGCTGGTTCCGCCGTGCTTTCTTGCTGTATCGCTTACAGAGAAGGAGCTGAACAGTGGGCTGGGTCTAACGTCAGCGGTCCGCTCTCCCGCTGCTGCTGGGTCTAACGTTAGTTAATGTATTTGTTTCAAATCGGTAAAGTAAAATCTGTAACATAAACGGAATGAGTGGCACATAATAACGATATAATGCTTCATCCACACAAAGCACATTGCTATCGCCACGAGTGACTTCTGTTTTCAGCTTGTTTTCTGTGAACGATGTGGCGAGGAGGTAACGTTAAGGTGGAGTTAGCAAGCTAACACCGGCTAGCTCGCCGTGCTTTCATGCTGCTTCGCTTTCGGAGAATGCGCTGAACAGCGGGCTGGGTCTAACGTTAGCGGCCCGCCGACCCGCTGCCCGGGATTGTGGGGTAAAATATGTATTTGTTTCAATTCTGTAACATTGACGAAATGAGTGGCATTTTGTTTTGTTTGAGTTTTAACTTGTCCAGTGGGGCAAGTAAATTTCTCTTCCACTTGTCCTACAAAAAATCCACTTGTCCCGGACAAGCTGACAAGCCTTAATGTCGAGCCCTGGTATTACTACGCATGTCATGGATTCCGTAAGTGTAAAGATGTAAAATCAAATATCCAACACCAAACAGCTTTACTGCCTTACAGAAGCATCCAGTGCGGTTACCCACTTGTCTCAAACTCTGCGGACTAGTCATCCTACCTACACCTCTCCATTTGTCTTACTGCTGTACAGCAGTGCTTCAAACCAATTTGACTGTTCTTTGGGGGAGTTTAGACACCGGCAACTGCAGGCATTTGGATTTCATTTGGAGCATCTGGACTCTTAAGGGGGTATATACCATCTTTCTATGCTACTATACTGTATGAGGTCATTCCTCATACAGTATAGTAGCATAGAAAGATGGAACATGTTAGTATCCTACCTGGCTGTCTCTTTATGGTCTGAGCCTACCATGTGCAACATGACTATTATTGTCCCAGCAACAAGTCAGAGCTCTGCAGACTTTCTAAGTCATATATATATATATATATATATATATATATATATATATATATATATATATATATATATATATATATATATATATATATATATATATATATAAAAAAAGAACCACCAGACACTAAAGTGAATTCAGATGTGGTGTGTGGAGCTGCTGTTTCCTATCGTGCTGAGCAGTTGCCTTGGTAACAGGTTTGTGGTTAAGTATGGGATGGCCTGTGAAGCAGAGAAAAGGAGAGGGTAGAGAGGAGGACAGTAAAAATGATGGGCAATGTGTGTTCCGGGGGAGGGGGGGGGGACAAAGGAAGCATGGAGGGAGGAAGAGATGACAAACAGGGAAGGGGGGGGGATGAGACAGCAAAGTTTAGAATCATGCAGGGTAAGTACATCAGAAGTGGACAGAAAGAGCTTTAAAAAAAAGTAACAGGAACATTGAAAAAATAAATGAGGATGGGTTAAGAGGACACTGGAGGAGGATTGAAAATGTGCAAATAAGCAAAGAGTGGACACAGCAGTGTGGGTGTGGAGATAAAAAGGGAGGGAAGGACAGGAGGATAAAAGGAGATGTTTCACAAGTCAGGTCTTTTCTGAGCAGTATGGGGTTTGGGGTGGGATGACTGTGCATAGTCAGCCCCCCCCCCCCCTTACTCCGCTACCTGGCATAGTTCATCCTTTTTATAGCCCTACCCACAGACAGATGCAGCACACTGAGACCCAGAACAGAGGGGAGAAAATGTGGAGAGAAGAGAGGATAGTATGTGTGGGAGGTGAAGACAACAAGAAGAGAATAAGGTGGTGAGACAGTGCAGCAATATGTACACAGACAGTACAACAGCTGGGAAATTAACACCCACCAGCAGAATCCTGCCAAAGCTTTAGTGATGGCGCCTCAATGTGCCTGACCTGGTGGCTGATTTAACAATTTGTAGGTGTTGAATAAAAAAAAAAAATAATTCTGCTGGAGTCTGGGAACATCATAGGTGTTTCAGGATCTTTGTGGTTAATGCAGCATTCAAGTCCTACTTTTTTCTTTTGACCTCTTTTTGATGATTCGATGTTGACTACTTCTATGATTAGCACGGTACCATTAAAAACATTTTTTTTGTTGACATCTTCGACCACTCCCAGAACATTTTTGGTTGGCGAATACCAAATGGGATGCTTTTATCTACGTCATAACTACTTGCATAAGCTTCCCTTTTACGTTTAGCTTGGTAGCTGGCAGCACTGCCAGCAGGCAGACCACTTCTGTAAGTGCATCTGTTAGGGTAAAGCCTCTCTGCACGCACACATGCCAACTGCAGAGGTTAAAAAACTGGACCTAATGAGAGACAGTATTAGCTAGCTGTAACTGTGTCTGCCGGCTTGTAAACACATCTGCTGTGGTGGAGATAATGCCTTAGCAGCTATTTATAGAACTTCTTAGCTAGCTAGCATGCTAGCAGCAGCCCTGAGAGCAGTGGGACCAAATTAGCCCAGGACATTCAGCTAGGCCGAGGCCAGGGTCACAGTCCGCTAGCATGCAAGATTGAAAGAACTAACACGGAGTAGCTTCGTACAGGCAGTCACTAACTAGACAAATGCAGTTTGAAGACCATGCAATTCACCCTTAAAATGCTTCACATTGGGGCGATTTTTATACTTTTTGTCATCTCTTTAAGTGGTCATCTCTTTGAGCTGCAGTTGCCTTAGTCTCTTTGCATGGCTCCCTCTTCTATCGTCTCTTGCTCTATTCTTTCCATGTCTTCTCCGTCTCCTCCGCTTCATCTCTTTCCACTTAATAACTTAGTAAATTTTTTTTAATAATAATAATAATAATAATAATAATAATAATAATAATAATAATAATAAGTAAACTTCTCTTAGGGCGGTCAACCTCTGAAAACAGCATCAGATTGCTGAGGTTTGTAATAGGCTACTCTGGGAATTTATTTTGTTTTAATCCAGATTTGTGTGCTGAATCCCCGTTTCCGGCATGCCATTTTGTAACATGGGCTAACAAGGCGCAGCACCGTACATTTTACAATTAGAGCAGGTCATTTCAGTTTTTGAATTGGTCTGAAACTTGTCTTTCGACTGCGGCTTCTTAGTAACATTAGGGTTACCGGTCTGATAAATGTTTTAGACAAACTGCTATTTGCACTTTGTCTTTCAACTTCCAGTAATTTCCTTGAATGGGTTCCACACGTGGATGTATACGTTTTACCCAGGAGGTCCATTCATTAGGGGTGGGAATCACCAGAGGCCTCACGATACGATATCATCCCGATACTTATGTCCCGATACGATATTATTGCGATTTTAAAGATATTGTAATATTCTGCGATATATTGCAATATTTTACCTTTTTTACAACTTCAGATTTTTCCCCAATTTCAAATGATGTCCTGAAAGGACAATTTTGTCAACATCTGTTGTATCTAAAAATATACATTTCTCTGTTTGTTCATCACACTTCAGTTTTATTGGTTCAAAATGTGATTGTCAAGCAGACAAACTGACCAACACATGTCATAAAAGATCGATACTTGGCGTCTGTGTATCGATACAGTATTGCCACGAAAAATATTGCGATACTATGATGTATCGATTTTTTCCCCCACCCCTACCATTCATGTTTTCATGCAGTGCTTCCGGGAAGTCGTCCCACATTCCGCACATGACGCCGCACTGATGCAGTTGTTGGCTGAATGTTATGAGACAATGCAGTTATTTGTGCTGGAATGTCCCGCATTATAAGTGCTGGATTTGCAGGGATTGAGAAATTACGTGCAATCCAGCACTGAAATTCAGGCCCAGAGTAATCCTGAATATTTCTAAATGTATGGTATTTATATAAAAATAACTACAACTGACCCATCGCATGCACTTAAATGTGTCGTATGTCCATATGCTAGGAAAATAATTTAAATCCTTTTGCTAAAACTGGCCAGCGGTGTGTGTCTGTGTAAAACACTGCAATGCCGTCTTCATGAAATGTGCGACCGCTCGAGATGACAAGTGTGAGTGGACCTCAGAGAGAAATGTGGCAATCTGCCAAGCTGGACTGGCTGGATCCAAAAAAGAAAAAAAATACTTAAATTGTAACAAAAAGATACATTCCCTCTTTAAATTGGTGAAAGTAGCCTAGAAAACAATACATGGTTTACAGTTAATACAACTTGAAAAAAAACTGCTGCTCAGTCAGCAGAATTCCTGTATGGCTAAACACACTTCACTGAAATAGAACACCACTGGACCTCAACCGGGAGGCCAGGAAAGGGGGGGGGTAAGTGTTGTAGTCTCTCAGAGTTGAGAAACATTTGAGCTGCCACACCCAGTCCTTGTAAGAGTGAATTAATGTATTGTTTTAATGTACAGTAACTCAACTATGAGGGTTTCATCTCTTTAGAGGTTATATTGATATCAACTTAAAATTTGATTTGAAAAAGCCAGCTCAGTTGCGATTGATGTGATTAACACGTCGCTCCCGATTGGCTGAGCTATGGACACACTTTTGGGATTTGGGCACACCACCAACAGCAGAACCGGTGATAGTATAATGGCTGTAAGAACAATATAAACAAGTTCCATTCACATAAACATAGTATCACTTTTTCAGTTGGCACACTGGGAGCTAAGAAGTGACCCTAACAATAAAATGGATAGAAAGATTGTCATGGTAACAACGCGCATCAGTGTGGCCGTAAACACGCAGCTCGGGAGACATCCTCTGGAGCAGTGGGGAGTAAAGAGGAGGACAGTTAGACCCAGCGGCAGCGGGTCAGCAGACTGCAATAGAACGATAAAAAGGGAAAGGAGTGAACATAAACTATTCTGTGACTGTTAACGCAGCATCTTCTAACAAAAAGGCAAATTGGGAAGGCTGGTAGCAGACAGAAACATGTTGCACACCTCTCAGTGTTGGAGAAAGCGTAAATGGTGCTACATGTTGCCCAAATGGAGCAAACGTTTGTTGCAAATACAACAGAAAAGGCTGCTGGAACCATTTTTCATCAAATACAACGGTAGATGGCCAGGGGAGACAGATGAAAAGGGTGGGAAAGACAGCAACAGAAACAAATACCAACCTTCGTCCATAAGATTTCCAAATAAGGCTTTCGTCTTCTCTTGAAATGTTGGGACCTCTGAAAAAGAGAAAAAAACAAAAAAGAAAACCGAAGGTAAACAACATGACTTTGTGGACACAGCTAGAAAGTACTGTGTGAGAATCATACCAACTAATCACGCCACAACAGTACACCTGCAATAACCATGAAGTAACAGCGAGTAAAATACTCTGGTCAGCGAATGAAGAGGTTAGTTTACCACAGAGTGATGGCCTGGTTCTGTCGTTTCTGACAGCGGGTATTACACATGCCCCAAGTCAGTTCACATATGAAGCAGATCTGATTTACACAATGACACAGTCTAATGTTTATGCTAACCATCTCTGCTGTGCCAACAGGCTGTAAGAGACCAGTAAAAAAGGCATTACCCATCTTGTGCACTTCCATAGACTATGCAAAGCTCATTCAAGGCATTTAAGGCACTTACTGCGCTGCTAATGCAATGTACATTAGACTAGACTTTTGAAAGCATTCCTAATGTGCTGTCTCGGTTGGCTCCACACTGATTTCCCATATTTCACACAGCAGATAAAGCTCCACCCGTGAGTTAAACTTTGTGGCTCCTACAGTATGCGGCTGATGCATCACTTTCCAGAAGTGATCGAACAGCTGGCTGAACGCCGTTTCCTACGCTGATATTAATGAGATTTTAACTAACTCACTATCAGAACTAAGGTTATAAAAAAAAAAATTATCTCTAGAATCTTGGCCCTACTGTGCATTTTCAGATGTTTCTGGTGGAGCAGCAAGCCTGCCTGCTGAGCCCCGTAAATAAGCACGAGTAACGAGTGAATTTTAATCCTTTAAATCCTTAAATACAAAACTAGTTTGCCGTCTTTCCCATGGATCTGACACTTGATGGGCTATGCTTCTTTCGGACTTCTGTAAATTGAATAATTAGCCGCTGTAATATCGGCGATACAAAAATAGTAGCCCAACCCTAGTTCATATGCTCACTTTTGACCACATAGCTGCAATCATCCCAAAAATATATCATCCAGTCCTTAGTGTATTGTATATCGGTCATTTAAATATAAACTTTACAAAGTATTGTTATTTAGCTATGTTTTAGCAAAATACCCATCACCACTTTAGCAGCCACTGAAACCATAGCAACATAGTATACCAGCTGCAGAGAAGCCGTTCTCCACTGAAACAGTAATAAACAGTCATTATTTTACGTGAATAATACGCCTACACTGCTTCAGCAACCGTGACCGAGCCCTGAAATACCTGTAATGGGATAAGAGATCACTTCTGAAGTGGTAAACACAATCATGATACTTCTAAATTCACTATCTGGCCCTGGTTTCAAATGCACACATAGTCCACAGTATTAAGATCACCTGTTACAAGGTTTTGACATTTTGGACACAATTAAAAACACAACGTGTCAGTGTGTACACTATAAACAGAAAGAGATCACCAGCTTCCTCTCTCCACTTGCAACACTTTCTTAAAAACAACACAGCAGGCAAACCTAGCAGACAGAAAGTATATTTTCTAAACAGCGTGTACCTGCATGTCATCTTTAGTCAATTTGTTGTTGGAAAAACGGCAAAGACAACCGGGCATTCCTTTAAGAAGCACTGTGACATTCCCTCAGTCGTTAAGAGTCACAGAAATGGTCAAATCATGTGACCGAGGCAGTGATGCAAGCAAGGTGGAGCCAATGTAAACAATACACAATTTATAAGCTATGCTTGTTTAACATAATGACAGGGCATCCTCATAGAAAGACGTAGAGAGTTTCCGATTTAGGAATGCTAAAAAGGCATCTTTGCCATGTAGGCCTAGATGGATTAATCCAACTTCAGTAGATTATTCAATAATTTATGCACCACAAATGGCAAACCAATGCTTGCCAACACATGCCAAGCGTGTTGCACTCCGACTGTATATTAAATGGACAGAGCATGTGTAACGTCACCCATTGGTTTGTGGAGATCTGCTATGAGTCGCCGAGTTTGCCGTTACGGGCGCAGCCGTCTTGGTCGCGGATGTGATGATTTTTAGACAAGAGGGAGGAGCTGCTTACACTCTATACACACTTTCACTGGCAATCCCATCATAGCCACGCCCTGAAACACCCCCTGCTTTATCGCCGATTTTAAAATCAACGAGACCATAATTAAAAAAATTATTCTGTGTTGCAGAAGATTTTAAACCACCGATTGAGACCATCAACTCTTCATGATAATATTTACTGAGGTAACAAATCAAGTGAGAAGTGGGTCACTTTCTCATAGACTACAGAAACCAAACTCCTTTTGCAACCGCACATTTCGTCCCCTGCTGGAATTCAGATAGAATGCAGCTTTAAGGCACTTCCGCATTTGCAGCACTTTGCCGAACCGGATGCTTTGTCCATTAAAATTATACAGTCTAGGGTTGCACTGGGAAGGCAGAAAGTCCAGCTCTATTGTTTCATTGGTTATCAACACTGTCTAAGCTAAAAAAATAAATAAAAAATTCTTCCAGTGGTTCAAGCTGCATTATAACGTAGAGTGCGTTTTTAAGAAGAAACACCTTTGCTTTATCTATGTTAAATCCAATAAAAAACTGGCTTCAAGCAGTTTTAGTGCAATATCTTTACTAGGGAAGGACAAGTTAACGCGTTCTCATTAATTAATTAACACAGACAATTATTTTATCGCGCATTAACGCAGTTTTTATTATTTCTTTTATTATTCTAAAAGTCTGTGCTGACTGCTGCTGCGCTTACAGGACCGGAAAAGAAAAGAATTGGCGGATAAACAAACCAACAAACATGGAGAAGGGTACGGAACTTTTGCATGGCTATTTTCATTTTAAAGTTCTTCCAGACGGCGCAGTCGGCAGAACCAAAGTCATTTGTAACCACTGCAAAGTTGAATTTTGTTCATCACCGGAGTACTTCCAGTCTGAAATATCACCTAAATGCAATACACACCGTTGATGCCAGCAAATCATTCAACGAAACAAACAGTGGCGCAAGGCTTCGGCAGACTACGTTAGATGCAGCGTGTGGGAGAAGTATAGATTAACAAAGGCAAGAGAAGCTAACAAATGCCATAGCGAAGTGGATAGTTACAGACTGCAGGCCCATTAGTGTCGTGGAGGCCGTCGGTCTGAGAAACATTCTGAAAAACGCAACAAATGACGGCAGGTATGAGATTCCCTCAAGACGCACCATCACAAGTAGAATACACAAGTTGTATGAAAAAGGAGAGGACCGCAAAAGCGACACCTTTACAACGTGTTACTCTCATTGGGGACCATAATTACCTCGGAGTTGCAGTGCATTATATCGATGAACAGTGGGCGCTGCATTCACATGCTCTGACTGGAATGAAAACAGAGGAGACATTATGCTGAAACGTTGGTGCTTCACTTCACTCTAACAGGGACATTTGGTACTGAACAGACTCGTTATGCTACTCCCTGATAAAAAAAAAAAAAAAAAAAAAAAAAAAAAATGTTTAAATGTTATGATTGTGGCTCAGGATTTTGTGGGCAGTTTTATTTTATATATAACAAACAGGATAACAATGCCTTGGCAGTGGCAATAAGGTTTAATTTTGTATTTGCTTTGATTTTGCTTTCTTTAAGTTGAGATTTACACAAAATATTTTATTTAACTGCTACTGTATAAACAAGATGCTGACGTTAAGAGTTTGCAGAACAAATGTTATGGCACAACATTTAAAATAAAATTGCGCTATACACTACTTTTGAATTCATTATTGGGTTTTGCGTATAACAATGAGATTATCTGCGCGCAGAAACTTGAGTGATGTGCTTTACGTCACTGTTGAGAAAGAACAACATCAGCGTTCAGCTTTGCAAAATCTGTTTTTTTATTATCGTTCAAGGTAAAATGTGCAACTAATCATGATTTTAGGTCATATCGTGCAGCCATACTATTTACCTCATCAAAACAAATAGTGCGTGTGTTTTGAGTGCCGTGAGGTCTTCTGGCTAGCTCATCACTCATGCACAGTGCACAGCTGGGGGGGTGTCTATATTTTATATTGTGCATTTGATGAGTTTCTCCATTCTCAGCGGAGAGGGATGACCTAGCGTTGCAGTCTTTCAGTATATATGTATAGTAACAAAGTACAACTACTTCACTACTCTACTTAAGTATGTACTACAAGGCTGTATCTGTACTCTACTGGAGTATTATTTTTTTTCTCCTACTTCCACTTTTACTTAGTAAATATTTTCGATGAATAAAATACTTTTACTCCGATACATTTTTTATGTGCTGCATCGTTACACGTTACGGTTGTGAATCCCTCATGCTACAGAAGGCCGTGTAGGTTACAGTGTGTGTAGTTAAGGCTACGTTAGTTACGTACGATAATTATGTAAGTTACGTAAGAAATCCCAGAGATCGCGTCAGGTTTCTTTTTATTACGGCAGTCGCCAGTTCAGAAGTAAGAGACGATGCAAGTTTGTATTCTTTCTATTTAGCCATTGTTGCAGCAGATGAAGCTATTCCTGAGTTGTTTGAGTCTGCAGTGAGTAGTGAATGTACATCACACATATTACTAGCTAGTGTGTGATACGATTTTTGGGGCTTTAATTGTTACTGTGCCGGAGAGGATGTTCATTTTACTTGCACTGTGTGATAATTGTACATTTTATTTCAGTATTTGTTAATTTGTTATTTTTAATATAATAAATTGAATATTTGTTAATTCCCTTGGCTACAGCCTTAGGCTAAACATTTGAAATAATAAACAATATGATATTCAAACTTTTGAGTGCTTTCTTTAATAAATAACAATACTTGTACTTTTACTTTCAGTACTTGAGTAGTAGATTTTAAAATAAACTACTTGCAATACTTAAGTACAAAAAATGTTGAATACTTTAGTACTTTTACTTAAGCGTGGGGCTTAAAGAGCACTTCTACTCAAGTCACATTTTTGATAGAGCACTTGTACTTTAACTCAAGTATGGGTCTTTAGTACTTTATACATGTCTGGTTTACAGTGCATAAATTAGCCTAGCGGCTAGCGGGCTTTTCCTTTGCTCTTAGCTTAAAGGTGCAATATGTAATATTGTGTGTAATACTGGCAGCTAGCGGTTAAAATAGTTACTGCACTACCAATTCAAAATACTGGAGAGTCGTCTCCCCCGCCCCCTCCTGCCCAGACTCGAAGTTCACGGGGGTTGCCAGGCTGAGACCGCAGCATTCACAACAATGTAGCTGGACGCTTTTCTCACATAGCCAGACATTACTCCACAGCACAGCGGAGTAGCTAACGTTAGATGCTAATCTCACATAGCCAGACATTACTCCACAGCACAGCCGAGTAGCTAACGTTAGATGCTGGCTATATTGACAGTCATAAAAGCCCGTGCTCACGTGGAGCTCTGTAACCAACTAACAGACACACTTTTTTGGCTTAAAATTACAGTATGAACCGCTAAAAACACAACAACCTCACTGTTAAAAAATGCCCATCCCTAGTAGCTGTGATAAATTAGCGTCGAGCTAATGCTTACCGGTTCAGGAGAAAATAAGCCAACTCTGCGTCCTTTTGGGCTCTAAGCGGTCTCCATCTTTCAAATACATCTCCAATATTTACCAGGGGGTTGTTACGTCTCTGGTCACGCAACTGTTAGAAACATGCTGTTTTCTTTTTTTTTTTTATGTCATGTAGAATCTATCTCCGTTGATCCTGTTGGTTTGTTTGCTGCTTTCATGGCTGTACTAACGTTACAGCTGTAGCGCGCTGGGTTTACGTTTTTACAGGTATATCTGGCAACCCGGCCTGGCTGTCAAACTGGGCCGTTGATAACAACACACAGATCAAAACAAACAAATTCCGTCACGGAATGTAAATTTCAAAAAGAAAAATATTGAAATTAGCATTGTTGTCAGAAAAGATAGTATTTCAGTTTAACATGTTTCCTTAATATCTGATGAGGCATTGGTGTCATTTTTGGATTTATTACAGTACAAATATTACATATTGGACCTTTAATCCCGACAGAACACCATGGTGAATATCAGCCTGCGTGCACGTGTTTTCAGCCTAACATTGTTCAAACCGATCAGTTAATATTGGTAGCAAGGAGAGAAAGACAGCAAAAAAGTAGTAAAGACTTTACTTCAGAGCTAAAACTGGAACACTGCACTGCAACATGTGTCTTTCGATTTAATTGAAAAAGTATTTAACGATTTTTTTTATTCTACAGAAGGGGTCACCAATGTGGCGGACTCTGGTCAAAAACCGGACCGCGAGAGGCTTCCATTCAGCCCGAAGCCTCTCGACATAAGTGGGAAATATGTATAAATTATAGGGCTGTAAGAAGATGCGATATGAAACCAAAATCGCAACACTCAAATCCACGAACCTGTGTCGCGGTGTGAGAAGGCAGAATCGCGACACACCCCTTCTAACTCCCAGAGTTATCCTTCCCGTCCAGATCCAATGCTATCACATCTTTAAATTACTATTAGTCGTTTTGGTGCCTTATCCCCCTTTTGTCAGGTAAATTTAGCTAATCTTATGTTACCCACCAAGAATTAGCTTTCGTTTTAGACCAAGCATTAGCAACTTGTCAACCAGCACCTTTATAGTAGGCTAACCTTAAGCTGGATCGATCGATATTGAATTCAATCAATCTCAATAAATAAGGTCTCTGTTGTATTACTGTGTTGCAAAGTGGCATGTAATCAATGACAAAACGATGCCATGTGGCCAAAAAAAAAAAAAAAAAAAAAGTATCGCGGGTCAAAAATTGTTACAGCCCTAATAAATTATGCATATTTATCTAGTCATTAAAAGGAAATTTCAACAGGCTGAACGAGGCCAGCTCTGTAGACCTGTTTAGGTCCTGCAACCACCTGCGACTGTTTTGTTTCCGTTGCAACGAGTTCTGCGAGGCTGGCGTGCCCCGCGTGTGCCTCATTTGCACGGAATCTGTTGCGATGGTCAAAAGTGGAAATATTAAAAACGCCACTATGTGAAACTAGACGTTGAGGCAACTTACCCACAGTAGTCTGAGGTGAGGCTGTGGAAAATCAATGTGCTCAAAGCCTATATTTGAGCAATCTACACAAGTCCTGCCTCACTCTCTGCAACACGGGCATGCGTGTTCGCTGAGAATGCAGCGGATTTCAGGACAACATAAAAATCTATTTACCTATGGTGAAATGGTAAAAGGAGCGCATGTATTATTATTAGTGACAATGCCCAGCTTTTGGTATGTGAGATTTTATAATGCAGAGAGGGAATATTTTTGAGAGGACACCCTAGGTGTCACGGCTCTTACAACACATACCAAAGGGGAATTTGGGAAAATTGCCATATTTGGAATAATAGTGAATATTGGTGTGCATGTAAATGTACTCAGGTGTTGATTAATCGGTCATTTATTAGTCAATAAGTTGTTTGGTCTAACATGTCAAAATTGTGAAAAATTTGAGTCAAGTCCAAGATGACGTCCTCAAATGCCTCGTTTTGTCTACAACTCAAAAGATATTCAGTTTACGGTCATACAGGAGTGAAGAAACTAGAAAATATTCACAATTAAGAAGCTGGAATACATTTTTCCTTCTTAAAAAAAAAAATAAAAATGACAAACCGATTTATCAATTGTCAAAATAGTTGGTGAGTAATTCAATAGTTGACAACTAACCGCTCTAGTCACAAGTCACCAACCGGTGGGAAAACGTCCTCACCATGGCATCCCTAGCCTGCAGAAAGCGTCACATTGCCTTAGACAAAAAATAAATAAATATACACACAGTACAGGCCAAAAGTTTGGACACACCTCCTCATTCAATGAGTTTCCTTTATTTTCATAACTATTTACATTGTAGATTCTCACTGAAGGCATCAAAACTATGAATGGACACATGTGGAATTATGTACTTAACAAAAAACTGTGAAATAACTGAAAACATGTCATATTCTAGTTCCTTCAAAGTAGCCACCCTTTGCTCAGATTACTGCTTTGCACACTCTTGGCATTCTCTTGATGAGCTTCAAGAGGTAGTCACCAGTTTTCCAACAGTCTTGAAGGAGTTCTCAGAGATGCTTAGCACTTGTTGGCCCTTTTCCCTTCACTCTGCGGTCCAGCTCACCCCAAACCATCTCGATTGGGTTCAGGTCTGGTGACTGGAGGCCAGGTCATCTGGCGCAGCACTCCATCACTCTCCTTCTTGGTCAAATAACCCGTACACAGCCTGGAGGTGTGTTTGGGGCAATTGTCCTGTTGAAAAATAAATGATGGTCCAACTAAACACAAACCGGATGGGATGGCATGTCGCTGCAGGATGCTGTGGTAGCCATGCTGGTTCACTATGCCTTCAATTTGGAATAAATCCCCAACAGTGTCACCAGCAAAGCACCCCCACACCATCACACCTCCTCCTCCATGCTTCACGGGGGGAACCAGGCATGTAGAATCCATCCGTTCACCTTTTCTGAGTCGCACAAAGACACAGCGATTGGAACCAAATTTGGACTCAGACCAAAGCACAGATTTCCACTGGTCTAATGTCCATTCCTTGTGTTTCTTGGCCCAAACAAATCTCTTCTGCTTGTTGCCTCTCCTTAGCAGTGGTTTCCTAGCAGCTATTTGACCATGAAGGCCTGATTCGCACAGTCTCCTCTTAACAGTTGTTCTAGAGATGTGTCTGCTGCTAGAACTCTGTGTGGCATTCATCTGGTCTCTAATCGGAGCTGCTGTTAACTTGCGATTTCTGAGGCTGGTGACTCGGGTGAACTTATCCTCAGCAGCAGAGGTGACTCTTGGTCTTCCTTTCCTGGGGCGGTCATCATGTGAGCCAGTTTCGTTGTAGTGCTTGATGTTTTCTGTGACTGCACTTGGGGACACATTCAAAGTTTTTGCAATTTTACGGACTGACTGACCTTCATTTGTTAAAGTAATGATGGCCACTCGTTTCTCTTTACTTAGCTGATTGGTTCTTGCCATAATATGAATTCTAACAATTGTCCAATAGGGCTGTTGGCTGTGTATCAACCTGACTTCTGCAGAACACAACTGATGGTCCCAACCCCATTAATAAAAGGGAAAAAATTCCACTAATTAACCCTGACAAGGCACACCTGGGAAGTGAAAACCATTTCAGGTGACTACCTCATGAAGCTCATTGAGAACACCAAGGGTTTGTAGAGTTATCAAAAAAAGCAAAGGGTGGCTACTTTGAGGAATCTAAAATATAAGACATGTTTTCAGTTAATTCACACTTTTTTTGTTAAGTACATAATTCCATATGTGTTCATTCATAGTTTTGATGCCTTCAGTGAGAATCTACAATGTAAATAGTCATGAAAATAAAGAAAACTCATTGAATGAGGTGTGTCCAAACTTGACATACATACATGCATACATACATACATACATACATACATACGCCTTCAGCACTACACACAGATGAAGAATTGATACAAAAAAAAAGGCAAATGTTTCCTGAGACAGCAAATTCTACACTGAAGCCAAGGATAGTGAGAAATAAAACAGAAAAACACAAAGGGAGAGAAACCAATAGCAAGGAAGGAAGGGTAGCATACAACTGAGGGAAAAGATAAGCTACAGTAGAGAGGATATGGAAGAAGACCGATGAACTGAGCACAAGCAGAGGGGGAGAAAGAAAACAAGCTGGGCTTCTACACAAAAATGCCACTCTTTGTGCTCAACTCATAGCCCACTCCACACACACTTCTGTACTCAAGACACAAGCTATTCAACACATTCTGTCACAACACACACAACGTACACACTTTTGTTAGCCAAGCTCCCTGAACATAAAGTACCAATTTATCAACCTAACACAGAGCTACGGCCGGACTGTGCACAGGAATTTATGACATTTTACAACATCTTGGCTGCAGCTACGAGGACAGTTGCACATAACATATTAAGCTAATGAGGAGAAAAGGGTGTAATGTGTTTCCAGAAGTAAGTGCGCTTTCATGTGCACTATATTTTTTAAAAAGCTCATTCACCTTTAGTCCTGTGCATGCTCCTTGTGGCAACGCATGAGAAGAGTCGGTACAAGGAATTCCAGGGCGGAGCTTGCAGTGCTACGCTAGCTGGCTTTGGTTTCACTTGGACCAGAGACATAGGAGTAGAGCATTCACGCAGCCCGTCAACACCATAGTTCTCGGTCCTTTTCCATGGATACCACACTGTTGCCGCTGGCCAAAACTCACCACAAAAACAGAGGATCACATCTGTGTCCAGACAAGGGTAAATAGTAGCTCAATACCCGGAAAAATAATAGCCCATGAGGGGATTGGACCGGAGGACACCAGAGTGTCTATGTCCATGGAATTAAAAAAAAAGAAGTAATAAAGTCCAAAGTCCCTAAGTCACTGGAACACCAAGCAAAACTGGCATTCACCAGACCTGCCTATCCAGCCAAAACTGAATGCCAAAATAAAAAAAGAACACCACAGTGCTTTTGTTGCAGCACAGAGAAACTCACAGATTTGCTTTCTGTTAAAACTGAAAGCCTTGCACATTTAGGCAACAGTCTGTTAGCAGTTTGTCAGTGTGGTCAACCTGCCACTCCCTGGCTCCTCCCAATCAGCCACTAGGAACTAAATGCAACATGAGGGTTGAGCCAAGTCACTGCAGATTGTATTCAACACTGAATTATCATCCTGTTTAAAAAGTTCCACCGTTGGATTTCCTGGTGCCAGATCTTTAGGGACCGTTTGGCACGGCACCACTGCAGCTTTAAAAAGGTATATCCTCTTCCAAAACCATTTTCCAAACTTGCATGTTTGCAGTACAAAAGCACAATTCCCACAGAAAAAGAAGGGCTGAATTGTATAAAATAAAAACAAAAAATCTTGTATGGTTTACAAGAGGTGCTGGAAGAATAATCCTTTGCTGATTGGAAAACAAAGCCCTGCTCTCTCTTGCTTTCCCGGTGGAAGAGGAAAGGGTTGTAGCTCAAGAAAGGAAAAGGAGGGAAAGTCCCGAACAAAGTAACTCTCCCTCTGACTTTTTTTTTTTTTTTTTTTTTTTTGTTTAAGCCATGTTCTTTCTATCCCATGGAGTGTGGTAGGTGTCACTGCTGCTGGGTGTGTTTCTCTGCAAGACGGAGAGAAGCTAAGCCGGCATCCAATGTCAGTCCAAACAGAGCATGCTCACTCACACCCTTCCCCTCTCCCTAAACAAACACATAACCCCTTCTTCTCCACGACACATCATTTCTCTTTCACACAGACTAGGACTCGATTCTTACAAATTGTGTCTGCCACGCTACACTTCATCCTTCATGTCAGTATCACTCCATTTTCATCTCTCTGCCCCACACTTTCTTGCATGCTTCCCCTGCCCCGAGCCTGCATATTTTGCCTTCTCTTTTCCTCGATGGCCATTCTTGCTCTTGTTTCCCCCCCTCTGCCCCTTCCCACCGCCCGGCTCTGTGGTGTGCAAGTCTCAGATTTCAGCCTTGTCTGGCTGGGAGGCTGCACCACCAGCTGCCCTCATTGACACCATACCTCACTGCCTTTTCTTCTTTTCATTCTATCCTTCTATTGACTTCCCCTCTCAGTTTGCCACAATGTAATAGGAGTACGTATCACATTCAATAACTTCACACCGCTAATTTTGAAATATGTGTTAAAACTCTGGGAATGTGGTGTGTTACCACCGAGATCTGACATTGGCGAAATTACAGATTTGACCAAAAGCCACAATTTGCAGATCAAAACAATGGGACGCATTTCTCAGATCATCATCCCTCATGATGATGAAATTGTTAACCACCGTTAGCCCTTTAGCATTCGGCCCCCTGTTTTTCTAAGAGGGGTAGAAGAGGGACACAGGGAATGTTTAGGGGGAGAAGGCAGGTCAACAGTAGAAGTCACATAATTCCATTGAATTAGTCTCTTCTCTGAAGTGGCATACATCATCTGAAAACTGGGAAACTAAAGATCAACTTGAGATGCAGCGCAGTCCCTTGCACCGAACCAGTGTAACTAAAAACTTGACAGTTTAACTATTTTTACAGTTTTTTACAATTGCTTACACACTACAATTAAAACTTTCCCACAATTAGCAAAACCTTACACTCAAGGAGCAAAACGCTAGGCTAGATCTGCACAACTGTAAGCACATTGTCAGCTTCACACTTTTTTGCAAAACATTACACAGTGATTGCAAAACACTAAACACTCTTGTATGCATTTGACACAGAAATTTATCATGATGTCATTTCCTTGCAATTTCAAAGCAAAGGCTTTCAAATGAACACACATGAACCAATTGGTTAAACACAGCCACCAGGTATGCAAACACATGACTGCTAAATTGCAGACACACCAATCAGGTTTAAGCACTATATAAAATGCAGCAGGTAAGTTCACCTGCCTTCAACAAAAATGGAAGGAGTCAGAAGAAGAAGAATGAGAGTGAGAATCCACAGAGGAGGAAAAGGAGGTAGAGGAAGAGGCCCAGCCAGAGGTAGAGGCACACTAGTGGACCATGTTGTGAACCACGGATTGATGCTGAGGGAGACTGGACTAAGAGTCAGCCAAATCTTAGTAGATATACAGTGGCATCTGTCATAAGGACATTTCAACAAGGAAACAGGTTAAAGAAAATCTGTCTACAGTTACAGTAATCAGCTGCTCATTGGATGCACCATAATCAGCACTTTTGAAACCCATCCCTGTGACATGAGGATTGAGGGTCGAGAACGACGAGGAAGGGGGCCCATATTCACGCGATGGTTTACGATCTCCGGCCCCAGGCTCAGGTAGCCCTCATTGAGGCCCCAGGCTCAGGTACCCCTCACTGAGGCCATGGAGGACGCCTGTGACCAAATCTACGCTGCAGCTGCAAGGATGGATTCGACATTCAAGACAGTTCTTCCCACGTTGTCTTGCCAATGAGGATATCGCCTGTGATGTTGATGAAATTCTCTGGGCTGGATCCAGCTAGGCAAAGAGATAATGTCTAGTATTTTCTGTACTTTTTCAGATATTTTCTTTTTGTTTTGTCTGTTTTTTCTGTGATTGTAACCTGTACTGGATAGAATATTTTAGGTTTGTTGTTTGTGGAGCTAACAGTGTTATGCACACTACTGTCGTAGAATGAAAACTGGGACATGTTTTGTTGTTTATTCTCCATGTCGACTGATTTGGGTATATGGAGAGAAATACATTATATTTCCTCAGTCTGCAGCATTGGTCTTGTGTAGTGTTTGGTGAACTTATTGTAAATTTCTCTGTGTAATTAATTTACAGTACTCTAATCACTGAGAAGTGGAATAGCTAAAAGTGTTTTAGGTTAGCAACAGCAATGTGTATATGGTTCAAACTTAATTAAGTCAAATGAAAGGTGTGCTTTTCATATGGTAACAACATAGGTTCTTTATAAATTAGTGTATAGTTTTTGCAAGTGTGTTTCATTTTGCAAAGGTGCAAAGGTGTTTTGCTAATGGGGTGTGTGGTTGTGCTAATTGTGTGTAGTGTTTTGAAAACCCGGGCCCTGTTTTGAAAATTGTGCTTAAGCAATCCAAAAAAACTGTAGTACCCGAGAAATGACAAAGAAATTGATATTGCCCAAACTGCATGGGATTAGCCTAAAGTGGGCATGTCTGTAAAGGGGGCACTCATGGGTAACCCATGGAATAGGCTTGGGCGATCTCTAATATTTTCAAATCATCCAATCGTGGATAGGCGATCTGATGAACATGTAACTGGTCATAATGTATTAAAAAGGACATGCAGAGCAGCTTTCACTTTCATCAATGAAACTGGCAACACCGGCTCGGCTGTCCTGCCTCCTGCTCGACTTGCTGTGTTGCCAAGAGCTTCAGTAGCTCACTGCAGTTATTTTTGTCATATTCTTTATTACAGCGGTGGCTGGGTGACTGTGTCCGAAAGAAGCACAGCCCATTAGGGGCCCTATCTTGCACCCGGTGCGGCGCAAAGCCCGACGCAAGTGTCTTTGCTAGTTTAAGACAGACGTAGTTGTCAATTTCCAGGCCAGTGTCCACGTCATTAAAATAGCAAATGCGCCCATCCCATGGGCGTGCTGGTCTTACAGGGAGGTGTGTTCAGGTGCATTGTTGACACATTGCTATCTTGAGGCAGCGGAAAGTGATAGCGCCATTGAACAACAATGCAGCATTTCTTTGTTATTTTAACAGCGCATTAGTAAAATGCACACACACACACACACGTTTCTTGTCCTGAAAATCTCTCCTTCCTGCTTAGCAATTCCGCCATCATAATAGCAATGCCCAAAACACACCTATGATTAATTAAAGACCCTAAGTACAACCTTCTTGAACCATGTGCCTGGACCCTTTCTTTCCACCGTTAAACTAGCAAAAGTGGATTCGTACACGCCCTAAACGCACCTGCGCCAGGTGCTTCTTGCCGTGCGCTTAGATCGTTAAAATAGGGCCCCAGATATCAGGTGTGTGAAAAAGGGACGGCAAACTATTTGTAATTAACGTTAAGGATTTAAAATTCACTTGTGCTGATTAACGTGGCTCAGCGGGCGGACTTACCACTCCACCAGAAAATAAACAGCAGGGCGCAGATTCTAGATATTATAGTTCTGATATGCATAGGAAAACCCAATCGCTGATTGATCTAATCGCCAATGGGCACAAGCCTACTAAGGGTAGGATAGCGATATTTTCTGTGGCAATACTGTATCGACACACTACGATTCTTTTATATGTTGGTCAGTTGGTCTGCTTGACAATCCCATTTTGCAGCACTAAAATTATAGTGAGATGAGCAAACCGAAATGTATCTTTTTAGATAAAACAGAAACAATCAATTTTCCTTTGGGGACATAACTTGAAATTGGGAAAAGGGTAATACACTGCAATATATCGCAGAATATTGCAATATGTTTAAAAGCTCAATAATATCATATGGTGCCATAAGTATCGTGATGATATCGTATTGTGAGGGCTCTGGGGATTTCCACCCCTAAAGCCTACCATGGAACCCACTGTCCTTATATCTTGAGGGGAGGGGTCACAGGCCCGGCTACAGCCCCTGAAAAGTTTGGCCGGGCCCGCTGGCGGGCCGTCGGAGCGGCAAAGGGGATAACTTGTTACTTGAATCATTCTAGCTGTGAAAAATGTTCACCCCCCCCCCCACCGGCTCCTTTCTTTTACAGACTCACTCTCTTGCACACACTCTGGCTCCCTCCCCCTCCATAAACACACACACAAAACTGATCCAGCCAGGAAAAGAAGCCCTAAGTGAAACCAAAACATCACTGTGAGCCAGAATCTGTCTGTCAGCAGGAGATAAAGTGATAGCTAGCTTGGTGCATACAGAATGACTCTGGCCCCGTTCAAACGTAGCACTAAAATACATCTTGGGTGATTCAATCACAAACAGTCAAACAATTCATGGTCCACAACACCATCATCATAGGTGCCAATTTTGAAACCACCACACAGTTGCACTACCTCCCTTAAAAACGGCAAAGCAGTGAATTAAAGTCCTTCACTACCCTCCTAGAACTATGTAGCATTAAGTTGGGCTTGAATGTCAATCTCTGCCAATACATCATTATGGGGCTGCAACATGATTTTCATTAATGATGACATGGCCTGCAACATTTTTGATAAAAGGGAGGATCCAGATTTTTGTTTGATTCAGTTTATTTAAGTTGTCCCCACAAACATAGCAAGTGTGAGAGGAGTAGGGGCCAAAGTCATTCTACGTTTAATAATATCTGGTAGCACTAACATACATTTCCAGTGACATCGGTGCTTGGTACACATTAGAAAAGCTACAGGCTACGCATGTGTAACCGGGACCGAAGAACGGACACTCTTTGCGTCAACCCAGCCTGAACTCACAGATACAGCGCCTCATACGGATGTTACCCACTGATAACGCCTGCTTTCCGACCTGGACGGTTAACTTTACCGCTGATGAGCACGGCTCTCCCAATTTTCCCGCGTCCTGTCACTGTTCCAGTTGCTCATCCTCGTAGCAGAGAGAGTGTGGATGACTGTTCACTTGAGTTCAGTAGAGTAGACCGCTCTGCAGAGTCGTGTAATTGCGACTTCACCACATTCCAAAATATTATGAAGCGGCCTGCCGCCGTTATATGTATACAGCAGAAACACTGCAACGGCTAGTATCAACCGGTAAAAATTAGCCGTGTGACGAGACACCCAGCTCATGAGACGAGATGGGGTTTATCAGGTTGGGACGGGATTTTAAACACCATTTTATAAAAAGGTCCCATGGCATGAAAATGTCACTTTGAGGTTTTTTAACACTAATATGCATTCACCCAGTCTGCCTATGGTCCCCCAGTGGCTAGAAATGGTGATAGGTGTAAACCGAGCCCTGGGTATCCTGCTCTGCCTTTGAGAAAATGAAAGCTCAGATGGGCTGATCTGGAATCTTCTCCTTATGAGCTCATAAGGAGCAAAATTACCTCCCTTTTCTCTGCTTTGCCCGCCCAGAGAATGTGTCCCACCAATGAGAGAGACACATCATGGCTTTCAAATGAGCAAAGTGCCAGTTGGTCAAGGCCACACCCCCACCCTCTGTCCTCCTCAATAGCTACAGACACAGAAATGGCACATAGTAAGGAAAGCTCATTGTGGGACTGGCTCTAGTGGCTGTAATTCTGCACCAAGGCTGAATTTCGGGAAAGAGACTTCAGATACAGTATTAGGGGACCACTAAGGTCTATATTAAAGCATCCAAAGAGCACCATGTCATGGGACCTTTAAAGAAAACGTCAATGAAGAAATAAGACTGAAAAATGTGTCCTTTATTTAAATCGAAAGTCACAAAATCTAAAACTTCTCTCCAGTATAACTAACGGTTGCCATTACTTATTCCATATATGGTGCAGAGCTAGTCTCTTTACTCAGAAAACCAAGGTTACAACACAACAGAGCATTTTCTGGCAGTAGTTGAGACTAAACGTTTGGCACTTTTAATTTGTCATTTTACAGTAGACAGAAATAAAGCTTATTTCACTATGGTTTCACAGTGATTACGTTCTAAAGCACAAATAAATGACCAACAAACACTCAGATGATTTTGGGAAGACCGATGCTCTTTTCTCCTCCTCTGCATTTTATTTATTGCAGCAGTAAACAAGGAAGTAGGCTACTCTAGAATCGATTCATGACCAGTATTAGGACAAAGGGAGAACATTTCTCTTTGTTTAATATCATTAAAAGTAAAGTGATGCGACTCATTTTAAAAAAGGGACAGCACCACACTGAACTGCACGCTGCAGGTGTGTGTGTATATGAGAGAGAGAGAGAGAGAGAGAGAGAGAGAGAGAGAGAGAGCGAGAGCAGTGGCACTCTAATGTTGTGATTTAAAGGTAGCTTTTTTTCTTCCACATTCTTATCGTCGGTTAGCGGTTAAAGGGTGACTTATTAACATCCCTACAAATGACCAAAACATCCAAATATTATTTTAGGCTGCTCCTGGATTATGGAGCAACGACCAATGGGAAAGCTCCATTTAGACTTGTTCAATTTAAAGAGAAGACCGGAGGCACACTGCTGCACTCCCTCCGCTCTATTCTCTTCACTATCGTTACACTACAAAGAGAACCCGCTGTGACTGACACACACACACACACACACACACACACACACACACACACACACACACACACACACACACACACACACACACACACACACACACACACACACACACACACACACACACACACACACACACACACACACACACACACACACACACACACACACACACACACAATCTGGACCAAGCAGCAGTTCATCACCAGGGACACAAACACTTCAGAGTGAGAGACAAATTATTTACATCTTCAACACACTGGCAGTGCAAGTGTCTGAAGGTTCTGGTGCTAATAAAGCATTACTGAGTTGAAATTAAGGGAGTAAGAGAAACAAGACAAGTGAGATGTTCAAAGCTCGCCTTGGCGGGGAGGTTGCAAAACATGTTAGAATAGAGTAGGGCTGGGCGATATGGAGAAAATCACGATATTCTTGACCAAATACCTCGATATCGCGGCGATATTCTACAGTTGATAATTGGTGCTTTAACAAAATATGTTCAAAAACTTAGATTTTCGATAAATAATCATCAGTAGTGTGGACATAATGTCAAAGTGGGGAAAAAGGCAAACAATAGAACAGCTAGAACGGTCTGGTAAGTTCAGAAAAGTACATCACTTTACTATAATGCAGCCTTTAAAACCAGAAAAAAAAAAAAAAAAAAAAAAAACACTTGTGTCATATCACGATATCCAAAATCTAAGACGATATCTAGTGTCATATTACGATAGATACAATATCGATATATTGCCCAGCCCTAGGATAGAGTTGAGCACAAGCCCACATTTCCACATGAAATGACTGCTGCTGCTTTTACTTCCATGACAGTCCGGCTTGTACCAATAGTGTGTTCCATTTACCTCGGAAGCCGAAGCTGGGAATTTTCAATGTTCTCATTAGCTCTAGCCAGGTTAACCATTGTTAGCAATAACAGTTGATAACTAGGGATGTCCCAGTCATTGATTTTTTAAATATTGAATATCTGCATATACGCATATACAGAGTCCTGATCCGATACTTATTACTAGTTTCTCAGATAATGGAGCTGCACAGCGTTTTGTTTACAAAAATAACTATGTAAACAAAACTAAAAATGTCTTAAGCTTAATACATTTAACTTAGTGCAGCAAATTAGTCTTTTCTCTCTCTCTCTCAACACCAAAACAGTTCTCTTTAGGATCCCATCAAACCCCCAACCAAAGAAAAAAAGTCTCAAGTTCACCACTGCACAACGAAAACTTAATAGTCAATCTGTGATTTTCTTCTTGCGTTTACCGATGTCGGCTCAAGGGAATAAACAGCCTGTAAGCGGGTCTCCTGGTGGAATCACGGAAGAAGTGTGGAGAATTAGAGAAATCTGCTTCTATAAATAACCGATGACTAAGAAAGACTGACTTATTCCTCGCTGGCAAGCTACGAGACACTCTGACGGACACTGGCGATTGGATCTCGGTTGGTTTGAAAGTGCCGGCATCCAGGCAGTCTGGCGGTGCATCTGTGGCGCAGGGCGTGTGCGATTAAAGGCGGCGATCACTACGAGCAGATGTACGCAATTGGATTAAGGTTAATGGGGGTGAATGCAGATCCCGAGTTCCGAGCTTGGAAATCCAGAGGTCAGGGGGCGCGTTTCTGACTTTGACCTCGGAAAATCCAACTTCCCGAGTACAAATAGAACGCACTAAAATCCGATACGAGTCGCTAAAGCAGAAATAGGCTACGTTCACACCGCAAGTCTTAATGCCCGATTCTGATTTTTTGCTAAGATCCAATTTTTTGTTTGGCTGTTCACATGACCTTTTAAAATGTGGCCTATATCAGATTTAAGTGTGAACTGTTTGCGGTTTTGAACTGACCCGCATGCGCAAAAGAACAACAACGACATCAGACGCAGCACGCTGTTGTGCTAAAGTTAGGGAGGTTATGGAGGAAGTCAGCATTTTTATTTATTATTCAGCTTTTATTTTTTTTATTTTGTATTAAAATGTTTGTGTAATGGCAGCCATAACATTAATGCGCAAGTGCTGAGGAGGAGAAGACTTGAGAAGAGCGCGTTAAACTCCTTGGTCCGTGTTTACAGACGGGTGGGGGGGGCTTGCTGACATCACCTTTTTACGTGAGCCGATCCCCGCCCTGGCGATGCGACGCGCGTTTGGGTAACAATGAGGACAGTCTGCCCCGGTTAACAGCCGCACTGGAAGCAGGGGGCCCCGCCCCTCCCCGCGGGGAGAGTGGGCGCAGCGAGGGTTTTTGGAGGTAAAAGTCACATCAAATCCACCTTGGCTGTTCACACCGCGGTCGCATTGAAACAAATCTGATCTGGGTTGGATTCAAGACCACATGTGGAAGTGGCCTGAATCTGATCTGAAAAAAAATCTGATCTGGGCTAGATTTGAGTGTTCACACTACTTCTGAAGAAGCCTGACCTGGTTTTTTTTTTTAAATAATATATTTTTCAATGAAAATGCGAAGGATACAAAAACGATCATTCCCCCCAATATTGTGATTCATAACACAATCTCAATATCAGTCAAAATAATGGCAATTAGATATTTTCCTAATATCGTGCAGCCCCAGTTTAAAATTGCAATATCATCGTATCGTGGGGCCTCTGATGATTTCCACCCCTATAAAGGTGGTAATGTTGTTGGCTTCTTTTGCGTCTGCAGTCACATCTTTTCCACAGCAGGAAAAACAACTGAGTAACAGTGCAGCTTCTTGACATGGAGAAGCCACACAGAGCTGGGACATCAAGGCAGAGGCAAAACTCAACTCTAAACCCCAAAAACGCCACACACCTTGTGTTTTAAACAAGCAAATATGTGACTGACACACACGACAAACAAACAAACAGGGACTCCCTTTGGCATTAGTAACCGATCTAGAATTACCTCACGGTTACAGAATCTCTCTCTAACTGAAAGAAGCAGTCAGACCTGAATGCTCAGGATCTCTCGATCTCGCTCTCTCGATCTCTCTCTCAACAGCTGCCATTCTTGTGAGGAAGAGCTGAGCTTTATTCACTAGACACGTGCTGCTGATGTTGTGCCAGGACAGTTAAAAAAAAATAAAAAATGCAAAAAAAAGGTCTGCTGTAGGGAATTCCCCATCAGCTTTTTTGACCACGATCCAATTTTTTTTATATTTTTTTTAAATATTGAATATCTGCCGATACAGAGTCCCGATCAGATACTTTTAGTTGCTCAGATAATTTCTTTTTACAAAAATAACTATGTAAACAAAGTAACTAAAATATGTCTTACGCTTAATACGTTTGACTTGGTGCGGCAAATGAGTCTTTTCTCTCAACACCAAAACAGTTCTCTTTAGTATGCCTCTCCCCCCCCACCACCAAACAGTTTAAAAGTCCAACAACAAAAATTAAACTAAGGCCACGTCCACACGTACCAAAACGATCTTTTTTTAGCCGTCTTCCCCGGATTCGTTTCAAGAATAGTTGCGTCCAAACGAATCCACTTGTAAATGACTCAATACGCTACTTCATAGTCCAGGCCTATAGGCGGCGCTGTTTCTGCTACAGAAATTCACCAAAAAACTTCCCATCATAACATGACTAGATTATAACTTTCCCTTAATACATCCGTGGACTATAATAACTTTCACGACTGCTCATTTTATAAAGGCTGCCGCAAGAAAACGTCTTTGTTTACGTTGTATAATGTGCTGTTTGATTGCATTTTATTTTGGATGATTGCAGGGCGCTAGCGCGCTAACGTTAATTAGCTCTAACATCGGCAGTCAAACAAACATCAATGATCCATGAATGATGTCGTTTTAATAATCTATACGTTTTTCTTGCAGTAGCCTTTCTATAATAAGCCGTGTTAGAACTTACTATAATCCGTTCAAGGAGTTGATAAGCAGACAGATTAGCTAGCTAGTTGATAAGTTGTCTACTTCCACTTTATAAACAGATAGCCATAGCAGCTAACGTTAACGTTACTTCGCTGCTGGAGTGGTGAGCTACTTTAGCGATGTTGAACGTTGGCTACATAACGTTAGCAATATATCTTGTGTAGAATCCAGAGGGAAGGGTCAGGGAGCAGAGAGTGTTTAGATATAGTGAGCTGGTTTGACCATGGAGATGGGACATGCTCGCTTAGCTTCACCGCAGTTGTGTGCGTCAGCGGCCGTGGGAAAGGGTGTAAAAGAGGGGTGTGGCGATGACATCATCAATACGGATTCGTATTCACCATCCATACGAAGCCAAACGAGACCCGTTTTTGGATTTTTTCACCCTGAGACATGGTTTCAAAAAAGTGCGTTTTCAAGATTCGTCTGGAAGGTCGGCCCAAACGATGCAAAACATGTTTGTTTGCACAAAAAAACTTTTCCGTGTGGATGGCCCCTAAGAGACGCCTCTTGCGCTCAATCTTTGATTTTCTGGCAAATGCCAGGAATTGAGTTTTCATTAAAACAAAATTATGACTGGTGTGTTAACTGCATGCTAGTCTCGCTTTGCCAGACCTTCCTCCACATCGCTGCGGAGGACGAAGGTCTGGCTAGTCCACACAGCATTCCGGGATGGGAGACAAATGTGCTCTGGTTTATTGGCATGTCTTTAAACCTATCCCAATCATCTTGCTAAGCGCCGTACAGAGCCCCGGTGCCGCTGCAAAAATAGTCTCGGGAAGGAACTTGTTTTGGTGGAACTTGTGTATGTTCAAAAGTTGTTTTAGGCGTGCAACAGAAAACTCAGATTGGACAGATAGTCTAGCTAGCGGCCTGGATTTACCCTGCACAGATCTGAGGAGCACTTAACCATAGTCCTCATAAATCCACCGGAGTTTAGAATTCCAACAAAGAAAGCGGGGGGAAAATGATATCCGGCCGAAAAGAGTGTGATCCGGTGGAATTCCCGGTGGCAACGGAGCAATCCCAGAAGTGTTAGTGCTCACTCCACGTAAAACGCACGCAGGGCTACGTAACATCACTTCCAGCAAATTTCATGAACAACAGTTGGGGCAGAACAGCATCCCTGATCCGTTTTAACCCAATGTTCTCTGGTCTAGCTCAGCTAAAAACACAGAATCAGTCCACATGTTAGTGTGCTGTTCAAGACCAAAGACTGTAACTGGTAGGTTACCGACAACTCTATCTTAACTTCACCCGTTCAACTAACTCACCGGTTCGACTTCATTTGATCAGTTTAGATAACACACTGTTGACTGTCCTGCTGTTATTGCAGACATGTGAACCAACCACAGACACTTGCCTCGTTAATGGACTCACGGCTGTGCGCTGCTGCAGTTCAGTTCGTCGGCCCGTCAAGCCTGTACAGCCTTTACGGAAACACGGATGTTACATGACTCACAGTCGGAGCTCTTCTACAGCCTGGATCAGGATCCAACTCTCCTGGTTAAATCATCAATACTAAATACTGCCTCAAAAAACGTACACTATGCCATTTTCTGCCAGTAGGCCTCTCTCGATCAAAACAATAACAAAAGATATATGTTTTGAAGACATTGTGAGCGTTGATCTATTAAACTAGGGCTGGGCGATATGGAGAAAAATCAGATATCACGATATTCTTGACCAAATACCTCGATAGCGATATTGCGGCGATATTCTAGGGTTGACAACTGGTGCTTTCACAAAATATCTTCACACTTAGATTTTAGATAAATAATCATCAGTAATGTGGACATCATGTCTAAGTGGGTAAATGCAAATAATAGAACAGCTAGAACAGTCTGGTGAGTTCAGAAAATGACATAACTTTACTGTAATGCAGCCTTTAAAAGCAGTAAAGGACAACACTGATGTCGTATCACAATATTACGATATCCAAAATGTAAGACGATATTGTGTACTTTTGCTTATTTTAGCTCATCAGACCTCGTCTCAAGACTGCAAGGGCATGTGCAGACTGACTGCCCGTTAAGTTTAGTTGCACCCGTTAGGGCTGGACAATTTAAACCTGAGCCAAGGTCTAACCGGTCCAAATAACGGAATTAATCTCCAAAGCCTTTAAACAGAAAAGGTTTCAAAAGGATTTTGTAGTCAAGCTTTAGGCAGGTTTATGGAGAGAAGGGTCTGGAGAGAAGGCTTTTACCTGGATTTATTCCCACAATCACATCTTGTACGTGGTTGTAAATGTGTAAAGTCTGGATGCTGAATACTCTTTAGTGCTGTTTCAATGTGGCAAAAAAAAAAATACATATTCCTATATGTGTTGTGGTGTTTTAACAAGCTAACTAAGGTACTAGGATAGACAGGACACACAGACTAGTGTTTTAAAAGTCCATTCCTCTGGACCCCAAGCATCACTGGTTTTCAATTAAGTTATCCAAACAGGTTCACATGTACAAATTATTACAAGCTGTGGGCAATTCCAAATCTTTAACACCACATGGGACAACCTCTCTCCCTATCGAAGCAATGCCGCTCTCAAGTCTGTCTTCAGCTTAAATGAATGAAAACTGAATCAATATCACAATGTAATAATACTTCATTTTCAAATCCTAACCCGCAGAGCAAAAGGACTTCAAGTCCATTCAAAATAGACCACTTTATAGTTCTGTCTCGTTTCAACAAAATGCCCAATATGCTGTAGGTATTTATCAAGTTAAGATAGAAGCACAATTTGTGTGCCATTAATAGCTGCAATAGAACCACCAATACAGGGATGACGTTGAGGTTCTTTCGCTACAGTTTTACAAATATTTAATGAATTTTAAACAACTCCGATTGACTCAGGGTGTTGCCCAGGAAATTGGTAAACAGAATTTACCACCTCTGTAGAAATCTTAACTCTTCGGACAAACTGCTTTGTCTTAGGTACAGCGTCGATGAGTTTGTGTAACATGCTATACGCTAAGTTTGAAGTGTGTGTATTTTCCATTGATGAGATGCAGTCAGACTATTAATGTGGCTGTACTTGCGGAGTACTCTACCGTGGTCAGCGAAGACCACAAACTAAAACTATAGATAGATAGATATTCCCCCCCTATACATACTCAGTTCTGGTGACTCAAAACAATAACCAGACAGGCTCAACAGCATGTCCTATGATTACTAACACAATCACACATTAAAAGTGTGTCATTTTGCATGTGAATTCCGTTCTGCTCAAGTGTGTGTTTCTTACCTGCGTGCCTTCACTTTGTGTAAAGCCTGAAAATCGTTGACAGAATAAAAAATTACTTTTTCCATTCTATATTCCAAACTGTCAATAAATCATCTCTCGTCACCACAGGGTGCAGGGCCATGGCAAGAGTTTTCAAACTGGCAAAGCTAACATTAAGCCTCAGTTTTTGGCCTTTCATGTTGCAGCAATTTTTATTTATTTTATTTACATCTGAACGTTTTGCATTGATAATGGCAATGGGATCACTTCCACGCACTAAAAGTTACTAAACTGATGTACATTTTAGCCCTGGATAACTTACTAGCCCTGGATAACTGACCTTGTCTTTCTTATGGGTCATTAAATGGGTCGACCTCACGTAATTCCCAGCATAGATCCATCCCCCTCTCCCTCAACCTGAGCAGAGACCTTAATAGCCAGAACAACAACAAACACAAGTGATCATTAACGAGCCTCTCTTACTTGACTATAGTAACTTAAAACATAAAGGTCACACTGGGATACGCTTGGTTTTGTTTTTGACAGCTTAGCTCATAACACGTCTACAAGTGTCAACGTTAACAACAATAATGTGACCTGTTCAACTGCTGCACTAGCAATGCACACAGAGGTTAACGTGCAATAAAGCATATCAGAGCAATCTCATGAACAATTTAAAGCTGACATTCACTCGTCCTCCCCTTCAGACAGGTCATACACACAGTCACGATGGGTCTCTGACAACAGCCGCAGTAGTTGCTTTGAGTAAACATTAGTCATCACTTCCTCCACAGCCGTCACTAAACCAGGTTATGTTAGTAACATTGCTACACAAAACAAAGCCATGATGGGCTTCTGTTGACCTGGACTAACCGGCTTTGAAAGCACAATGGTCTGACAAGGCGGACAACGGCGTAGCCTAGCTGGCCATCAACTGTTTCAGACATACAAGGCCTTGTCTTGCCGTAAAGCTGTACCCCCATAGCATACTAGCTAGCTTGCTGAATCGGGGACTTGTTAGCTTAGCAAGTGTGTGAACAAGCTAGCTAAGAAACCAACACCATAACGTTTTTCGTGCACAGTTCAGTGGACGTTGACAACCACGTTTGCTCACCAGGCCTGCAAATCGACTGCACATCGCAGACAAGTGTGCATTTTAAAACGTCACGAAAACAAACAAGCTAGCGACACGGCTAGCCAGCTTTCTGCCAAGTACAGCTAGCTAGCGAACAGCCAACATTAGCACCGCGCTAATGAAGGAAGCTAACGTCTGCTAACAGCAGGGCTGTTGTTTTCCCCAGTAACGTTACACACACTGTACTCGAAAATCCGATGTTTCACTTGCCACGGCACAGCCGCTTACCTCGGACGAAATATCCTTCAGTTCACTGCAGATAAATAGGTGACTGTATGGCGAGGTGATAGACCCAGTATCCCTTTTTGTCGTCGTTCATTCGGTGTACACACTCGCACTGCTGCTGTAACAGCGACCAGACGCCAGGCGTTAAGTACCAGCCGCTCCAGAGCGCGCGCAGTTGTTGGAGTTTGTCGCGGGAGCGCGCTCTGCACGAATCGCATATAGTAGGCTCCGAATATAAAATTCATCATTTCAAAATGAATTTATGCATATACATACCTGCCTTACACTCAGTTTCCAACTTTGATATTGTTTTAATCAATTTCACCCAATATGATATTCAATTAATCATAAATAAACTCACCCTCCCCATCGCACGCCCACACACACCTGCAATATCCCCCAGGGAATCAAGGTTGGCAGTCAGCAGTGCTGTTTACATTTCATGTTACTTTCACATCATTTTGCTTTCACTTCTCCAATTCATCCAGAAACTGCACGTGTTTAAACCAAAAAAGCTATACAATTATTTGAAAAGTTGATAATGAATGTGAAGCAAACAAGTCTTCAAAAAACAAGTGTGGTTACCTTGAGATGAGAATCAGTATGATAATCTGTATTGGCATTTCACTAGTGTGCATAGAAAAGGTTCTAAAAATGGGACATTTTAATCATGATGTCCCTTAATAACACATGGTATGATAAGTTGAACAGCTGTCAGTATTTTATTTTATTTTTTACAGCAAATTACAATAAGGTCTGAAACTATCACGCTTCCTAAGACAAAACCAGGGACTCAGCAGTTGAAATTGCAGCCATGTGATTCAGTCTTGATACTGAGCATACATGTAACTGGGTGAGATTAAGATTAAGAGGTCATGTTGCTTCCTCCATAGTAATCTGGACATAAGGGAGTCCCCCTACCAACACCGGGAGTACCAGGAGGGCGAGAGATTGGAAGAGAGAGAGAGAGAGAGGAGAGACAGAGAGGAATGTGGGGAGGGGGTGGGAGGGGCTACACAGGCTGGGATTACTGAGAAAGATTGGTTATGTAAGTGCATTGTCCCAGTGGGCTATAGCAGCAGTACAGGACAAAGCAGACCACATCTAATCACAGAGTTCATCAACATGACCTCTTTCTCTGGATGTAAACGATATGTTTCTTATTTATCCTTGGTATGTCATCTCCTTATAGTAGATGGTTAATATACAACACATTTTTTTCTGGAGATATAGGTTATGTAACACGTTGTTTTCTGGACAAATAGCATACACCACTTTCTATGTGAATATGCATTCTCTACACAAAGAGTTTACCATCGTTTAAGCCTCGCTAGCGCTGGGTTTTAAGGTTTTAATTATGTCAACAACTATAAATTGGATTGCCATAACATTTTGCAAAGACATTCATGCTCTCCTCAGGATAAAGCCTAATGCTTTTGGTAACCCTCTGACTTCCCTCTAATGCCACCATGAGGCTGACATTTGTGGTTTTTATTGAAATGTTTTGACAACTGTTGGATGTCGTTTGGTGCAAATTTTCATGGTGCACAGATGATAACTTTTTTCTTGAAGTGCTCATATTATGCTCAATTTTCAGGTTCATAATTGTATTTAGAGGTTATATCAGAATAGGTTTGCATGGTTTAATTTTCAAAAAACACCATATTTTTGTTGTACTGCACATTGCCGCAGCTCCTCTTTTCACCCTGTGTGTTGAGCTACAAAACAGTATTTTACTGTATTTTTATGGTATTTTGTAATTTGATGGTATTGTACTGTAATATGCAGTTTTATTAATATTGATATATTACTGTTAATTATTACTATATTATTGATTATTACTATTATAAATAATATTATATAATAATCTCCAGCTACTAATATTGTACTACTAATAAGGTATACTTCAGAATAACAAATACAAATCAAAAGGCAATCCACAACAATGTTCTTAATTTAAAAAGTAATTTTATTTAAAAAAAAAAAAAAATTTCAATATTTTCCTGTCTTCGACGACATTCACATTTTTCCTGCAAGTTCAGAGAGCTGCAGCAACTTTCAGTCAAATGTGATAGTGTTGCTATCCTTCAACATGTTTTAGTTACAGAGTGAGGCATCCCACTTCTATCCCATCTTTGTTGGGAGTCGGACATGTGCAGTAGCTAGGTAAGGACTACTAGCCAGTCAGAAGCAGAGTATGAGGGAGTGCCACGCTAGCAGCTAGGTGAGCATTATAACGTGTGTTACAAAGTGACCACGTTTGTCTCTGAAGTAAAGGCTGGACTACAGTAGAGCTGTTTGGAGCAGTTTGTCAACAGTGTTTTCTGTTGGAGATGGTAAGTCCCTTTGGGGTGGACTTTGGGCTTTTTCACTTTGTACACCTATTACATGCACACAAAAAAATATACAACACAATAAAGGAAAGGGAAAAAGCCCAAAAGCATGATATGAGCACTTTAAGCCCCACTATGAGGTCGACATATGTGGTATTTGTGATATTGGACGACTCGCAATTGCATTTGTTACTGACATTTATGTCCCCCTCAGAATGAATATTAATAACTTTGGTGAACCTATAACTTTCTATTTAGTGCCATCATCAGGTCATTTAGCTCACAGCACCGCTTACATAGCTGCTAGCATGGCTGTAGATTAGTTATCCACCACATGCTTATAACCATGTTTATACCATGCTTATTCCTTCAAACTAAACTGTAAACTCGACCGGGAGGGTAGAATAAATAGAAGGCTATACAATTCCATTACTGCTTATGAAGTTTGTTTTTTTTTAAAAGGAGAGAAATAAATGTCTTTGCTAACTGGATCTTCACTGGCCAGTTATTTTCAAACTCAACGTCATATAATGAGCTTTTCGGATATCCAGTTGTGGATGTTTCGGAGAGATTTATGAAGTGAGCCCACTTCCTTATGATGATAAGAAGAATACAGTGAGGGCAGACAAAGAAGGAATGAAAGTGCAGAAAGAGCGGCAAGGAGTATGTGGGAGAGGGGTTGGGGGAAGGAGGGGAGAGGAAGTGGGGCGATCCAAACCCAACAGAATATTAAGCTGCGCTGGTATGCTGTTATAGTATTCGAATTTCCGGTTGGACATAGCAACACACGTTTTATTTTTTTCCGTATCTAAGTGAAAAGGAAAAAGACACTGGAAGAGAGTTTTGAGGGAATGGGAAAATGTGGAAGGGAGAGGTCAAGGAAGAGGAGAGGGGAGGCTAAGGAGAGAGTTAGAGAGAAAGGGAGGAAGGAAGTGAGGAGACAGGGGCGGTGGATGGAAGGAAGAGGGGAGAAGGGCAGAGACAGGAGAGCGTGGAGTGGAACGGCAAAGTTAAACGAAAGGAGAGTGCGAGGGAGAGGAAGAAGGTGACCGGGAACCGGAAGAACTGAACTGAATCAGCAAATTCCAAACGTTGAGTTTGGGAGTAGATGCTTATCCTGAAACCAACGCAAATTCTTAGCTGTGGATTTCTCACGCTCCTCACTGAGGACTTGTTTACTGCTGAGATTCTTGTGGAGAACCCTGACCGGACTCCAGCTCGAGTTGGCTGACTGCGACAGAGGAGGTCAAACGTGGGAAATAGCCGAGTGTAAGGCAGGCAGCTGGTTGGATTGGGAATGTGCATGGTATTCAAAGCACTTGCCGCTGACGATGTGGCACAGTGGAAGAGCACTTTCTCTGAATATTTGTTTGTCTGAAAATGAATGTACCATTCAATATTATCAGATATCAAATACATTTTGCATGGAACCGCCTGTGTGTGTTGTGTGTCTCTGTGTGTGTGTGTGTGTGTGTGTGTGTCTGTGTGTGTGTGTGTGTGATTGCTGGCGTTTACCAATGATGCTCTGTTGCTCTTTTAGCGTTTCAAGGGATTTCAATTATTTCAATAATATTTTTTTGTGTGAAACAAAGTATTGTTATTATTTCTTTTTTAACAATTATTTTTTGGGGTATTTTAGGCCTTTAATTCCACAGGACAGATGAAGACATGAAAGGGGAGAGAGAGGGGGAATGACATGCAACAAAGGGCCGCAGTTCGGAGTCGAACCCGCGGCTGCTGCGTTGAGGAGTAAACCTTTGTGATTTAAAATAACATTTTAATGCTTAGAAAAAAAAAAAACTAAGGGTTCATTATAAAAGAATTTTAAAGAAACCCATAGGTGCTTTGGAATGAGCCCTATAGGTTATTTATAATGAATCAGGTAAAATGGTTTTTATATTGAATTGTTTAGGGGTGCCATATATGTACTAAGATATGGTACCTGAAAAAGATGCATTATAAAAAGTGTCCAATTCTAAAAATCCACAGGGAGACAAAAGCATTTGCTCTGTTCTTCCTGAAATCTAAAGTCAAACAGTGTTACTGCCAAACTAGTTGTAGCAGTAGCCGGACACGCTTTGCATGCAAAGGCCTCTCACTGCAACAAGAAGCACCCCCAATCTGTCCCAAATTAGACCGCTTGGCCCTGGCCTGCAGGGAATTCCCCCAAAGCAATCTTTTGGCTGGAGCAGACCTGCATTCGATAAGTGTCAGTATTTATCTCTGCAGTCACACTCTCACACACACACACACACACACACACACACACACACACACACACACACACACACACACACACACACACACACACTTTGCCTGAAACACAAGCCACATGCATTTGCAAAATGAGAGCCAGGTTTGCGAGCTGCATGTTGCTTATGTAATGCTGTTCCTGGTATGTGTTGTGTTGTGTCTCTGAATAAACCGATACAATGAGGGATATTATGATAATGGGAATCTCTAACTAAAAAAGAAAGAAAATGGAATTATTCTGGTCAATAAAGACAAACATGTGTAATAAGTTTACCCAAGTCCATGTGTTTGCTTAGCAGGGATAAGGCTGGATGGGATCTGCCTGAAACACACACCGCACACATTTGCATGAAGGCAAAGCGACTGAAAGGTGTGCCCTCCTTATATAAGCATTTACCTCATACGTGTGTCTGTGTGATCCCGACACCTACAGGGCTCCCCCCCCCCCCCTCCCTTAAAATCCCTCCATATCCAGTATCAGGAAGTACAATATTGAGTTTCAGTCTGGCAGGATTGATTACCTTTTGGCATCCGTGGTAGCCTGCTTTGGTCGGTATCAGCAGACACTTGTGTGTCTACACGGACACAACCTTTAACCCGGTTGTCTTCCCTTCGACCAGGAAATGTTTTTTTTTTTTTAAATACAAACTTTTTTTTCCGTCTTTTCCTTATGTTTTTGTCACTTTTTTTTCCCTCCAAATCTTGGTGGTCACTAGTTCCAAAGTTTTTGTAGATTTCTTTCTGCGCTTTTTGATGTTTTTGAATCTTTTTCTGACATTTTTGTCACTTAAAAAAAAAAAAAAAGTGATGAACTGATCGTTTATTTTACTTGTGAAGAGCGTTGTAGGGAACCATCCAAGTTATTTTGTTTTTGACAATTTGGTTGAAAGAAAACCCAAATTTCTGATATAGAAGCTTTTTGAAAATGGGTCAAATTAGACTCGAGGACAACAGGAGGGTTAACTCTGGGCAGCATTATTTGATAGGATAAATTTGAAACTTTAAAAGTGGGAAACGGTTCAAAAAGAGAATCATCAGTCTACTAAAAAAATATACTACCATTTGACCCTACCAGCTGAATCTTTTACTTTCTTTTTTCTTTTCTTTTTTTTATAATATAGAGAAAAGAAAAGCTGTAGTTTTTGCAATGTGGATGTAGGACACGAGGTGGAATGCAGGGGAATGCTACTTGGTCAAAGACCCTTCACAACCAAACAGATGTTTTCAGTTACTCTGCACAGGTTTAAGTTGGGTGGGGCTCCGAGTTTCCCGATGAACTAAATGTGCGTGAAAAAAGAAAGGAAAGAAAAGCAAAGGGAAAGGTTGTCCTGCCCTAACAGGTGAAACAAACCAAACAGGAGAGTCAGGGACGTGTTATCCAGGCCCAGTTTATACACGGCACACCCACACAGTTCTTGGAAAAGGGTTAAATCAGGAAAAAGGTGCTTTTAAGCACACACAAACTTATAGGACAAGGATAAAGCATTTGAAATGCACAAGCTTCAGTGTGGTGTGCAGAGGGCCACAGATTTGGAATGAGGTTGAATACACTACAAAAAATGTCTCTGTGTCCTCGGGTCAAATTTCACCCATTTAAAAAAAAAAAAAATTTTGGTTTCTTTCAACCTAATTGTCAAAGAAAATAACGTGGATGGTTTCGTTCTTCACAAGTAAAATAAATCAGTTCAGTGCTTTCATTGAATTTGGGTGTTTTATTCAATTTGATAGCATTTAAAAAAAAAAAAAAAAAAAAAAACGTTGAAAAAAGTGACAAAAATGTCAGAAAAAGCTTTAAAAATGCAGGAAGAAAAAGAATCGCCGAAATCATCTTTAAAAAAAAAATCAAGCAAAAACATCGGTGTTCGAAAAAAACGCCACCCTCTGCTGTCAGATTTGAGCGTTTCATTCTCTGGGGATAATCATGTGACAATAGCCTCTTTCCGACCAAGTAGTTACAGGAACGTAGATATAAGAATTTTAGGATTCTCATAACGGAGTTCGAACGGCGGCGTTTGAAGACTAGGCTGGAGTACTTAACAGAGAAACACAGAAGACGAAGTCTCCAGTGTAATATGATCCTAATTAATATGATGGAAGAAGATAGAAGAGCAGAGCGCAACAGGCAAACAAAACGACGGGTAAGTTTAACTAGCATTAGCTGCTTTCCGACTGGAGGGATTTTTGCATTTCCTAGAACATAACATTCCTAGAACCCTTTTTTTCTTGTGTTCCGACTGGACCAAATTGGGGATTTTTAAGTTCCTGTAACTCTTTCAGCTTCTACTTGAGATGAGGGTCATTTCGCTGTGCCCTTTTCCACATAGGAACTTAGGTCAACGAGGGTCAGGTTTCCGGTACAGAGAGACCAGCAACGGGACAATTTTAACAATTTTCGCCATCTTATTCATCACTTAATTCACTTCTGACAACCCTTTAGGCGAGAAATGAACTGTGTAGATTTCGAATAAAGGCAGTCTTGCGAAAATTTATGCCGAATTGACAATTTGCTTCAAAGTTTTCGGAGTTGAGAAGCTCCATGTAGCGCTTGCCCCGGCCGCTAGCTCAGCGCTTGCCCCGGCCGCTAGCTCGTCGCTCGGCCAGTCATGCGCAGAGACCCCGCTGTAAGCTGCAGGTCTCTCAGACCGGTCTCGCAAATAAGAGCCTTTTATTTTGCCGTTGACGGTTCGTTTGTTTAAATATCAATTCAATTTATTTATAGTATCAATTCATAACAAGCGTTATCTCAAGACACTTTACAGATAGAGTAGGTCTAGACCACACTCTATAATTTACAAAGTCCCAAAAATTCCAGTATTTCCCCCAAGAGCAAGCATTTGGTCTGACAGACCCAGGCTCTTGGTAGGCGGTGTCTGACGGTGCCGGTTGGGGGTGTGATGAACAGTGGCAATAGTAGTCACATTAAAGATAATGGATCAGTGACTAGAAATAGTAGTTGTAGTAGTTCATGGCGTAGCAGGGCATAGCAGGGTGTCACAGGACGTAGCAGGGCATAGCAGGGCATAGCAGGGCATCACAGGACATAGCAGGGTGTCACAGGAAGTAGCAGGGCGTAGTAGGATGCAGCAGGGCACTGCAGGGCGTAGTAGGATGCAGCAGGACATAGCAGGGCAATGCAGAGCGTAGCAGGTGTAACAGGGCATAGCAGGGCGCGCAGCAGGACCACGGCGACAGGCTGCAACCATGATTTAGGTGCCACCCTAATCCAAGGAAACATGCTGGGCAAAAAGAAAACATAAGGACTCCGGGGAATAAGCTCCCCAGAGCTAGGTTAGTAACAAGCATTTCTGGAACATTGAAGCACACAGATGGAAAAAAAGATGAGAGAGAAGCTCAGTGTGTCAAAGGAAATCCCCCGGCAGTCTAAAACTATAACAGCATAATTAAGAGAGACAGGGTAAGGAGAGGAGCCTGGTCGGCCTAGAACTCTCCCCTGCCGGTTTCCCTCTACTTTAATTGTATCATTGATTATATGGTAGATGAGTCTAACGACTATGAAGAGAAGCAGAGAAGAGAAGGGGTGCCATGTCTGTAGCTATACACCCTCCTCTGCCGGTCTAGGCGAACGCTGCAACTCCTCCCTAACTATAAGCTTTATCAAAGAGGAGAGTTTTAAGTTTATTCTTAAATGTGGTGACGGTGCCTGCCCCCCCGGACCCAGACTGGGAGCTGGTTCCACAGGAGAGGAGCCTGGTAGCTAAAGGCTCTGGCTCCCAATCTACTTGTAGAGAATCTAGGAACCACAAGTAACTCTGCATTCTGGGAGCGCAGTGCTCTAGTGGGACAATAAGGTACTATGAGCTCTTCAAGATATGATGGTGCTTGACCATTTAGAGCTTTCTAGGTCAGAAGAAGGATTTTAAATTCAGTCCTGGATTTTACAGGAAGCCAATGCAGAGCAATGCAGAGCAGCTAAACCCCCTAACCCTAACCCTAACCCTAACCCAGGAGAAAAATGATCTCTTTTCTTAGTTCTTGTCAGAACACACGCTGCAGCATTCTGGATCAGCTGGAGAGTCTTAAGGGTTTTATTTGAACATCCTGATAGTAAGGAATTACAATAGTCCAGCCTGGAAGTAACAAATGCAGGGACTAGTTTTTCAGCATCGTTTTGACATCGGACGCTCCTAATTTTGGCAATATTACGGAGGTGAAAAAAGGCTGTTCTTGAGGTTTGTTTTAAGTGGGCCTAGATTTCTGACATTAGTGCTGGAGGTTAGGGCAATACCATCCAGAGTAACTATATCTTTGGATAATGAGGTTCGGAGGTGTTTAGGGCCCAACACATGTCCATCAAAAGATCAACAGGAACCTGTGGTTAACTGCCTTTTCGGAGTTAAACTCCACAAGCGTGCCCTTCAGGCTTAACAACCTCGCTGGCTGGCTGTCACTCACACACACACACACATACACACACACACACACACACACACACACACACACACACACACACACACACACACACACACACACGTCCACAGCGCAGCAGGAAGAGGCGGGGGAGAGAGAGATACCCGTTTCTCTTCGGGAGACTTGTTTAAATGATCACAAATATGCTATTTAGGTAATGTTTTTGTCCTTTTTATATTTTTAAGGAATTTTACAGTTTTTTTCGATTGCTAAACGACAGTGGGCACAACTGGAGTCACATGTGCAAAACGCTAACTACAGTCTGCACAGCAGCAGTTCATGTGGACCAAACTCTAGTTCGTTTTTCATTGCTTGAACACAGTTTTCAAAACTCTACACACGTATCCCATGACTTTAACCACAACGTGCACAACACTGTAGATTTACAGCACTTTGTTCAAATGCTAATACACTGCTGTCAAAACTGTTAACCACACATTCAAAACAGAATAGATTTCAGTCTGGTGCCTATCAAACACTGCTGATTGCAATTTTAGCTGAAAGCCTAAGCAAGTGTCTTGTTTTAGACTAGTTAGTGAACATATACGGTATTTATACAGAGAAAGCTCAGAAAGCCTTTTTTTGTATACAAACACCAAATAACTGTACTGTTTGAGAGAAACAGGTTAAAGAGCAAAGATACCAACATGTCCAGGTAAGATGTCTGAGGTTATATACACAGCTATAAAAAAAAGTGAAAAACACTATATCTTTACAATAGTAAAACTGCGTTCTTACTGTTTTTCAGAAAGTAATGGAGGTGAAAGCCATAGAAACACCACATTCATTAGTATTTAGAGATGATGCAGAGATCCAATGTGATGAAGAAAACTTGCCACATGGTGCTGGAGCGAGGCAGGATTAGTCACACTATTCTTTGGTACTGTTATGTATGTACCTTTAGTTTTTTTTCCCCAGTAATTCCATAAATTACTAGAGACAAAATACTTTAAACTGAAAAACTGCTGATTTTCATTCCTTCTTGTTTACCTTATGTAAAAATTGGTATGCTATACAATCTATATTTTTTCCCTTAATAAACTGTTGAGTAGTGTCAAGTCACTCAAATTGTAAAGATGAAAAAGTTTGTAATTTCTGTATTGGTGTTTGACGCTAGTGTTTTTTACCCTAGTGTGTACTGAGTGACAGTGTGTGTTATCTCAGTGAGGATTGTGCATAGTGTTTGGCTGCACTGAGCCTGTTTTGCAGGTGATGTGAACTGTTTAGCTCAGGTGACTGTTGGTAGTGCAGACTGTAGTTTGAGTTTTGCACATGTGACTCCAGTTGTGCCCACTGTCGTTTAGCAATCGGAAAAAACTGTAAAAGATGAATTAATAAAAATCTTTTTTTCCATCATAGATTTGTTTAAAATGTTTTACAGAAATGTATTACCATATACGTACACCAATGATTAACAGAAAAGTTAAATTTGTATTGCCGTAAGTAATTAACAAAAACGGTCATCCTTATTTACTGTAGTTAAACCTTAAATAGAACATCACAATTTATTAATTACAGGAAAAAATCCCGGTAATGAGCTTTCAGTACATTTCCTGTTATTTTACGGATTTATGTAAGATTCACAGAAAATTTTGTTTTTTTACTGTAGGTACACCATTAAATAACAGAAAGATTCAGTTTTTTAATTACGGGACAATGTACGGGTAATGAGCTGCCAGTACTTTTTCTGTTATTTTACGGATTTATTTCTTAGAGTGTAGTATTTAGTTCATACTTTTTTTGGTGTATTTGTTTTCTGATTTTAACGCTATAGACCGTTGCCGTGCTTGCATCACTCCCTTACCCCTCCTATAATCCCTATGGCCACTTGGCCAGTGCAAATGCAAATGGAAAAAACGGTTTTGGGCGAGAGTAGTTAGTAGATCTGCTTAGAATGGGACTTTTCCTACAACTAGGTTCCTGTAACTACTTGGTCGGAAAGCGGCTATTGACAATTAGCTGGTTGAATGCGTGATGTTTGTCTTATGAGCAGGGGTGGATCTACCGGGGTGGCATAGGGTGGCAAATGCCACCCTAAAAGAAAGCCTTGCCTCCCCTGCTGCCACCCCAGTTGGCAGCAACGAATTAAAAGTTATGGCCAATTTGACCATTTACGAGCGCAAATCTCCAATGTCCGACTGCAGTCAGTCAAAAACTGTTTTGCAAGACATTGATTGCATGAGATTAAGTTTGTCTGTATGAGTTTGTAAATGGCAGCCTGTGCCCTTTTGTAGTGTGTACATACTATTTCTCATCAAACTGTGATTAAATTCAGTATATATACGTCGTACGCCATATGTTGCCACCCCTCAAAAATTCCTGCCCCCCTCTCGCCACCCCATAAATATTTTTCTAGATCCGCCCCTGCTTATGAGTTAGCATACGTAGGCCAATTGCAACAGACAGTGAAGAATATGCACGGTTAGGGTTTCAGACGTTGCTAGGTCACTATGCGGAAAAGGGAAAAGACCCTGCTCTGAAGTAGGAGCTGAAAGAGTTACAGGAACTGTGGTCAGAGGAATTTAATAATCCCCAAATTGGTCCAGTCGGAACACGAGAAAAAAGGGGTTCTAGGAACTGCAAAAATCCCTCCGGTCGGAAAGAGGCTATTGATGGGAGCCAGGTTAGAAATCAAAGCTGATGCCATAGGGATTTATAAAATCATTCCCCGTTGGTCCTGATAAAGTCATTAAGATACTTTTTTGTTTTGTTTTTCACTGCAAGACTTGATCAGGCCTCAACTGCAACTTTCCAGATCCTGCCTGGTGAGGGACAGCTTGGGCTTGAGCGGAGACTCCTTCACATATGTTTCTTTTCTTTTCTTCTGACCTTCTTAACCCTTGTGTTGTCCTCAGGTCAAATTTTTACCCATTTTCAAAGTTTCTATATCAGACATATGGGTTTCTTTGAACCAAAATGGCCACAAATAACATGGATGTATGCAACCCATACAACAATCTTTGCACGTAAAATTAATGATAATTTCTATTGAATTTTGGGTGTTTTATTCAATTTTATAAACCGTCGTGACTGAACTTTGACATAAACCAGTCTGTGATTCACTCAACGTCCTTTGATCTTAACTATTAGTCAAAATAATTCATAATTCTTCAAAATTAGGTATAATGTCATATAACTTAGGTTTATTGACCATGAATTTAAAAATAAAAATTTGAAAAAAAGTGACAAAAACGTTAAAAGAAGTGTCAAAAGCATTAAAAAAGAGCCAAAAATTATTAATTATTATTAATAATTCAAATTCACTTTTGACCTGGATGGACAAGTTCATAGACGAGGGGAAGACAACCCAAGGGTTAGCATGAGTAGAAAATATTGAGGTGCTAACCCTTCCCTTTTCCACTAAATGGGCACATTTGATGAATGTGACAAAATGGAAACATAGACAGACAGACAGACAGACAGACAGACAGACAAATAGATAGATAGATAGATAGATAGATAGATAGATAGATAGATAGATAGATAGATTTCTCTGTTACAAGCAGCAAGTTAATTGGACTTACACACATACTCACTCACACACATACAAAAAAATACAAGAAATATACTAGAAAGAATAAATGAGATATAAAAAAAAAGATAAAATAAAATAAGATAGCAAAGATAAAAATGCCAGAACAACTACTGAAAAATGTACTTAGAGGAATGAAAAAAAATGTACATGTACAAGTGTGGACTAACATTTACAACCTACATAGATAGTATATATATATAACGAAATAAAATATGTATAATATTAACTAGTGTGCAAGTAGCAAACATAACCACAAAGCATTTTTATTACACCAAAAAAGGAAAATATTTCACATTTCATACATAAAATATTTTCTTTTTTTTGTGTGTGTAAAAAGTACTGCTCCCACCAATCACATATAGCTAGAGCATAATCAAATCCATTGCATGAACCAGTTTTTAGTCTTCTTTTATGTTGTGTTTATGATTGTTGAAACCCATTGGTGTCAGGTTTCACAAGAACAGGTATGCAAATGCAGACCCAGACGAGGTGAGTTGAATGAACAAGGTGAGGTTATATTTGGATATTGTACGTGGAAAAAACAGGCGAGTGCAGATGGTGGGGCAGTGGGTGAGTGGGCTGGAGGGTTTATGAAGATCCAGTACACTGGTGAAGCAGACAGCTAGGCAGAGGTGCAGGGAAAATTCCAGATGACAAGAAACTGCAGACAGGAGAACAGGAGGCAGATAGACAGATTAGCAGATTGGCAGATTAGCAAAAAGGCAAAAAGCGCTAAGCAGCTGAGCAAACATACAGGTAAATGGACTGTTTTTATATAGCGCTTTTCTAGTCTTAAAGGAACACGCCGACTTATTGGGAATTTAGCTTATTCACCGTAACCCCCAGAGTAAGACAAGTCGATACATACCCTTCTCATCTCCGTGCGTGCTGTAACACTGTCTGACGGTTCCAGCAGTAGCTTAGCCTAGCATAGATCCTGGAGGTGAATGGTTCCAACTAGCCTACTGCTCCGAATTGTGACAAAAGTGACAAAATAACGCCAACATGTTCCTATTTACATGTTGTGATTTGTATAGTCACAGCGTGTACAATAAACAATGTAACATGAGACACAGCTGTCTTCTGACAGTAAACAAACTGGGAACTATATTCTCAGACAGGCTTGCTGCGAGCATATCACTCCGCCCAAGTACTATATTTTTCCGCCTGAGAATATAGTTCCCGGTTTGTTTACAGTTAAAAGACGGCTGTGTCTCATGTTACGTTGTTTTTTGTACACGCTGTGACTCTATAAATCACAACATGTAAATAGGAACATGTTGGCGTTATTTTGTCACTTATTCGGAGCCGTAGGATTTCTGGAACCATTCACCTGCATGTTCTGTGCTGGCCTGATGCCGCTGGAGCCGTCAGACAGCGTTACAGCACGCACGGAGATGAGAAGGGTATGTATCGACTTGTCTAACTCTGGGGGTTACGGTGAATAAGCTAAATTTCCAATAAGTCGCCGTGTTCCTTTAACAACTACTCAAAGCGCTTTAACATAGTACAGGAACCATTCACACACATTCATACACTGCTGGCCAAGGCTGCTGTACAAGGTGCCACCTGCTCATCAGATAAACATTCACACGCATTTACACTCTGATGGCACAGCATCAGGGGCAACTCGGGGTTAAGTGTCTTGCCCAAGGCATGGAACTGCAGGGCCAGGGATTGAACCACCAACCTTCCGATTGGCAGGCAGGCAACCTCTCTACCACTTAGCCACAGCCACCCTAGGTAAGGTTAACAATCCAGCGGGGACTGGAAGGTTGGCCTGGCTTATAAAGAAAGCAAACGGTTGATGAGGAACAGGAGTGCTGAGTAGTCTGATGAGCCGCAGGTGTGTAGGCAGGAGCTCAGTGACCACGCCCACCATCAGCATCCTGAGCATGTGGGAGAGAGCAAAAACACAGAGATGGATGCCAAAACAAAACACACCAAGCACACAGCAGGCACACAAAAAAGGAGAAAAAGAACACAAAAACTACATTCACACACATACCATGAAGGAGGCCAGGGTCACGGCCGGTGGGCCAGTTCAAAATCATTTCTAATCAAGTATCAAGGTGGTAAACAAATCCAAAAACTAAGTATGTTTTATTATTATTAAGTCAAAATAGGACCCTAAATTAGGACATTAGTATGGACTTGCGGAAAATATTAGCTAAAAGGCCATGTTTAAATTTGTGAAAACCACCATTTTGGTCTGAACTGCCCCTTGCCAGACTAAAAGGGATTATCTTTGTAAAACCAACCACAAAAGAGAACACAGAACTTTAAACGCACCATGGTAACTCATTCAGAGGGCCTTTGGCTTTGTAAAGAAACGTCATCCTCTATTCTTAGCAAACTACAGCTGAAGCAGATTGTAAACAGTGTGCTTCAATAGAATTTCACACTGTATTAACTAGGGGTGCACGATTCAGAAAATGTCACGATTCGATTCGATATCAATTTTTAGGCTCAAGATTCGATTCGAAATTGATTTTCGATTCAAAAGACGATTCACAGTATGCAAATGTTGTTACTTTCCCCATGTGATTGCAGTAGACATACAATGTAAAAAATATGAATCAATTTTGAATTGGTAGAGCTCGAATCGCGATACGAATGTGAATCGATTTTTTTTTCGAGTTGTCCTCGGGTCAAATTTGACCCAGTGTCAAAAAGTTTCTATATCAGAAATTTGGGTTTTCTTTCAACCAAATTGTCCAAGAAAAAAGTACCGTGGATGGTTCCCTACAACGCTCTTCTTTTTTTTCAACGTTTTCTCTCGCAC